>NW_027449531.1:0-29007 GCF_964194025.1 Convolutriloba macropyga | reverse complement strand
TGAAATCAAAATTTTTCAAATGTGATATTCAAGCTGTTTGACCCGTAGGCTGTGGCTTACAAGCTACCCCTCAGAGAGGTTCCCAGTGACAGTGCTTCAAGAAAGTGTGAAGATGACGAGTGAGTTGGCTGCAGGGCTAAAGAGTGGAATCCTTCAAGCATACTTGGACGACCCCCTCTCTGACCCCAACTTCTTTGACATCACCCACGATCTACTCCTCGGTTCTTCCTCCACTTCGTCAGATGTCAATGGAAGTGCTCAGGAATTGCAGACCGTAAGTAATGCTAATGTTTTAATGCTAATATCGCTTAGTTGAATCCGGTACTAAATTGGTTCACAAGTTGAGGTGCCAAACCAAAAATACCTTTGGTCAGACCATCTTCTAGCCACATCGAGGCTTCATCTTGTACCCGCTGTCACTTCAAGGAAGTTAAATTTTTTAGTTAGACGTTATTTTTTCTTCGAAATAGGAAAAATGAGTTCGAATTATGAACAAATCAATTCATCACTTGGGACAAATTTTGAACTTGTAACCTACACAATCGGAGGAGGAAATATCAACGGGCAGTTTTTTCCAGGCGTGGGAGCGACTGCTGTTGAGTCTGTGTTTCTTCCATGCAGTTGTGTCTGAGCGGAAGAGCTATGGTCCAATTGGGTGGAATATCCCATACTCCTTCAACCAATCGGATCTCAAAATATCAATACACCAGCTCAGAGTTTGTTACTCATCTTTTAAAGACTGGTCCATTTTTTAAGGAGGGAAAGAGACATCTCCAAATTGTTAAAAGATGACAATCGTCTTTCGAGTATGGCATAAATTTCAAAAAACCAATTGAATAAAACTCTTTTGTGTGGGAATTTTGTGTGGGATTAACCCTCAAAAATGCTCAAGAAGCATTTTAAATTGCCCGGTGAGCTTATGAGAATAAATACTATCTCAAATGCAGTGCCTCGTTTGGCCTAGTCTTCGAAAAATCGATGGTTAATTTTTTCTGTGATCTCAAATCTTTTGTATTTACTTTCTCTTATTTACTTTGTTAGAAATTCATGCTATCTAGCTTATATAGAGATGTCTTTTATGTACGTTGCTTTATTAGCTACATATGTACATTGGCAGGAATTCATTGTGGAGTACAGACAGGTGCCCTACGATGCCCTCACTTACCTGGTGGGGGAGAGTAACTATGGTGGGAAAGTGACCGATCAAAGGGACAGACGATGTCTCCTATCTATCCTCAAGTCATACCTCAACCCAACTGTCCTGGATTCAAAATATAAGTTTGGGAATGTCGCCACCTTTTCACAGAAGCTCACTTACAATGAGTACCTGACTAGCATCAAGGTATATACACTAAGTTTCGTCCATTGAGTTGCTGTAATCAATGTTTCTGATCCGATCCTCAATCGCAATTATTGTAATTCAAATCCACAATTCTTTTTAAAAAATATGGTATGGCAAATGGTATCAGTCGAACAGCATTCTTGATTTGTCATACGACATTTTAATTCCAGCCTATTTAGTATTAATTTGGACCCGCATTGACTGCAAAATGACTGCGCGAGTATTTTTCAAGATGTTTCTGCAATTAGCAAACTATTTTGAAGTTCTATAGTTTTCAGTTCTGAATGTACTTACGGAGATAAATGTTATTTAGAACCTCCCGGATGTACAGACAGCTGTAATGTTTGACATGCACGAAAATGCGGACATAGCGAGAGAGTTGAAAGAGACCAAATCCCTAATTGACAACATCACATTAGTATATGGGAACCAGCTGAGAAATGAGAATTCTGCAACTGCGAATGCACCTTCTGAGACGAGGGAGAACTCGCGAGGATCTGGTCAGGATATGGTCGGAGACTTGGGTGGTGAGACTAGACTCGAAGCAGTTAAAGAGGCCACAGAGGCTGAGGATCCCGACATAGCAATGTGCACAAGTTTGGTTCACAAGGTAATGTTTTCCTTTTAAAGCATTCAAAGTAAAGTTTCAGCAAAAATCTCATTTTTACTTTTGTGATATTTTAGGGTAATCGGGGAGGTAAATTTTGTATGTTTTTGAGGTACGTTCGTGCGTGAATAAGTTCTTTCATGAAAGAACCTGTGTTGACGTATAAACGCGACTATGCTCGACTTAAGTTTTTGTGTGAAATTACTCTTACTGGATTCGTGAAGAGACCATTCTCGAGCTTAATTGGCTAAGGAACGACTCTAGACAGACCAATGAAAAGACTTAAGCTCTACTTAAAGGAACTAGGAACATAGGCTGTGTCTTTATAGTGAATATTGACTGCTAGACTTTTGATGTCTTTCCTTAAGTTCAGGTCTAGACTAATTTGGAGGGGAGGAGTAAAAAAGATTTTAGATTATTATTAATAATCCATAAATAAAAGATGTATAAATAAAATGGCTTAGACCGCTTTCAATTTAGTACCCTCTCAGACAATTCTGCAATGGTTACGATGTTCACTAACTTCGACAATTTGTCATAAAACTATTGAAAACGAAAAACGGCTTTGTTATTTCAGTTGTTGCCGTTGTTCGACATGAAAATGGCGAAGGAGAAGTATCCAGTGAAGTACTCTGACAGTCTCAACACTGTGCTTGTGCAGGAGTTACAAAGATACAACAAGTACACGTTTCTTTGTGTTTTTCAGGCTACTTGAAAATTTTACGATTTTTGCAAGAACGAGAAATTAGAGCCAGTTTTGGAATAGTCTTTGTGAAGTTCATAGCTGAAATCAATAGTGAGATCTTATGTAGTGGTTTTCACACCGACCCCAGCTATTTTCTATGGAATATCGTATACTCAGGGTACGATATTCCATAAGAAGTACCTTCGGTCGGTATGAAATCACTACCTATGAGTTCACTTTTGACTTCTCATATGATCTTCATACAAAGAGTGAGTTCCAAAACTAAATCTCATTCCCTATTTTGTTAAAGGAAACAGCGGAATGATCTGAGGTGTACAAACACAAACTTACCACAGAAATCGTTGGTTTTAACTCCAGAGATTAGTTGGTATATTCGGTTTCTGCTGGACATTGCTTTTCTTTCGATACCTTTCGGCATTATTTTTGGGTGTCATTGGCATGTTAGTTTTGTAAACATGGAAAATAATAGTTATGTTTGGCTTTCGGAATTAGGGAAATTGACCGTTTTCAAACGCATAATCCGTTTTCAAACGTATGAAGTCGTTTGTATGCTAGGTTTCAGTTCCAAAAAAAAAAATACAAGAAAACGTCTTTATTAATAGCCGCCCTCATCTTCTCAGCCGGCTATTATTGAGCTCGTATTTTTTACAATTCAAAGAATTTGAATTGTATTGGTGCGCTGTGTTTTTTTTTAAGATGTGTTTACACATTTTTCAATGACTTTGATCTTTCGAAAAGGGATAAACAGGTAAAGCCCAGCGGGCATTAGGTTTCATTAGAGGCCCAAAGTGGGCTTTAGTAGTCCGTCAAGTGCGTATAGTAGTGCAGCTGCTGGGATGGCCTTAATTTAAGGTTAAAAGGTCAATTTTAGGAGTTTTTCTGCTCAAAATGGTGCATTTTTTCATGTTTTTTGTGATTTTTTGAGAGTTTTGTTTGATTAGTCTTAGGTTGAAGTTTTTAAAAGCTGATGAAGGCCTTTTGCGAGACAAAATTGCTTGTTATGACCATTTTATGAGCTATATGTTGTGCTACTACAAACACAAACACACAAAAGGACACTAATTTTTTTAATTTTTTTCAGGTTTTTTGACAATTTTTGTCATTTTTTGAGTTTTTTAGCCCTAGGTGTCATGAAACCTCCTCTAGGGTTTGATAAAGGGTTGGATGATAGGTTACTGCACAGTTTCTAGTGGTAATGGAACGGTTTCCAACTTTTTGACATCATGAATTTTAGCATTTTTTGACAAAAGTTGCAAATTTTTCATGTTTTTTGACATTTTTATTGTCATCCTTCAAGTTGTTTGAGTCCCAGGGGCAAGAAACCCATATTAGAGGTTGGATAATAAGTTACTGAAACATTTTTGGTTGCCATGGAGTAGGTTTCAACTTTTGAATATCACAAATTTTAGCAATTTTTTTGAACAAATTTGCATTTTTTTCAGGTTTTTGAAAATTTTCAACATTTTGTCAGTTTTTCCAGTTTCAGGGACCAGGCAATCTGCTTTGAGGTTTGTTAGTAGGGAACTGCATAGTCTATAGTAACAATGGAATGCTTTTTAAATTTTTAATGTCTCGAATTTTAGCATTTTTTTATCAGATCTGCAATTTTTTTTAATGTTTCCTAAAGTTTTTGTCAGTTTTTCATATTCATCCGTTCTCAAGTGCAAGAAAACCTATTCCACGTTTGGTAAAAAATTACTGCATGGTTTTTAGTTTCAATGGATTTGTTTTCAACAATTTAACATTTCGACTTTTAGAAATTGTTTGATAGAATTTGCAATTTTTTTTCAAGTTTTTTTTTAAAACATTTGTATTTTATTTTTCTTATTGCCTCATTTGCCTGGTAAACTAATCCAGGGTTTGACCGTATTTTATTAAATAGTTGCTAGGGGGCAATTGAATGGCTTTCAACAATTTAATAGAAGGAATTTCTATTTTGAAGTTTGAAATTTTTTCTAAAATTTATTGCCTATCGATCTATGAGTCAATGATTTTTTTAATGCTTGGAATTGGGTTACTGGATAGCCTCTAGAGACACAGAAATTATTCTGAAGATATTTATATCACGATTTTCAGCAACATTTTCTTATAATTTGCAATTGACTTCTTTTTTCTTTTAATTTTTTAGTCATTTTCGAGTTAATCGATCTTCAAGGTCCAATGAATATTTTTCAGGTCTTATACTGGACCGATTTAATACTGGACCGATTTCAGAAACAAAAATTGTTTTTGAACATATTTTGGTAATAGGTGTTTTTAAAGGAAAAAAGTTTTGCCTTAGGTTTAAAAGCTTCAAGAGTTTTCGCAATGAGTTTGTTTTTGTTTAGTTTTGATTCTTTTAGTTTCTCAATTCTTTGATGATTTTTGTGTTCTGGATGGCATTGTTCAATTAATATGCTGTTCATGTAGAGTGCGTCTGATTTTTTCATTCAATTCTTTGAATTGTATTTCAGGACTTGTCCTGCTATGTTTTTTTACTTCGTCAAACTTTTTTCGCTTTACAATTTTGCCGCTTTTTCGACATTTTGCGTGAAATCTTTTTGACTTCTCTAGGCTAGTTTCTCTCTTCCCTCATTCTGCTAAAAGTGAATTTGAACATCAGTTGCTAAGCAAAGCAAATCAAAATGAACAGAGTCGGTATAAAAAATTGAAGTCAGAAATAGAAACGGGATAAACCCATAAAGCCCAATTTTAGATGCTCGCTATTTGAACGTCGTTCCTATAAGTCTTAGTTACCACCTCTAATGCTTATTGGTGTTGATAGTAGCCCCTGTAGCCCTCTCTAAGAAACAGAAGTGTGTTCAACTACGAAATGCCATCAAAATAAATCGGACTTAAAAAATATTTTTGTACAAAAACCTTTTTTTTCAATATATTCTATTCGTTCAATCCCAATCATGCTTATTGGAATCAACGGCGGCTAATTTCCGGCAATCTGCCGGGTGTTTTATCTTTTTTAAGATGGTTTTAGAACTAAACGAGTATGGAATAATAAAGTGATTAAGCTTCAACATATCAACTTTGAGTTTTTATAAAAACAAGGAGGCTCGTTAATGTGCGTTCGCTCATGATGTTCCGACCCGCGCTCATCTACATTTTGGAATTAACTGTCCTTTGAGGTACATTTTTGACAAAGCGATAATCGAAAGTAGATAGTTGAGTTTCAAAAAAAACTGTTACACAACCCAACTAATAATTGATTTAAATAATGCCAGGCCTCATTACAACGATATCTGCATCAAAAAGACTACGAGAAAAAATTAACCACTACAAAAAAGCAAAAACAAAAGTTTCACGTCAAAAATTTAATATCTAATTTTAAAAGCACCTAGTAACAACGTCACATTACAATTAGATAAAATCCTCCTAACTACACGAATTTAATCTTTCTAACTACACAGCAGATGGGATTTTTTCTTAATGAGACTAGTTAACAATTCTACAAAAAAAAAATAATTAGGCGAAATTCAAAAATCAATCAACATTTTTCAAAGCGAATAATTTCAAGTCTCAAAAATCAATAGCTTTCAACGAAATAATCCTCAATAAGTTTATTAAAGAGTCATTGTGAAACCAATAGGACCTGTCTTTGATTAGACTAAGCCATATGAACCCACTATAGATGCAGAAAAATTACAAACATTGTGAAAACACAAATTAGTGAAGCCATTAAAATCATTAGCTATTATCTGAATAGTATGTATTTTTATTTCAGTTTCCATTTATAAAAATTCAGCTAAATATATACTGAATGAATAAATTAGTTCAATTGGGCCATATTTGAAAATCATTGGGATCTGTTATTATGCGACTGTGCTAAAGGAAGAGAAAAAGAAACTCAAATACACCACTCACATAACTTTTTATGGAAACACATGTCTAACAAACAAGACATTAGTTACGTCATAATATCAGTAAACATGTTAATTTTCAAAATACATGGGATCTCTCAATGATGAGAACACGTTACAAGTTAATGAAAACAACAAAAACTAAAAAAATTGAAAAATCCTCAAAGTCTCAAAAATGTATAACATTATAAACTTGAAGACTAATCGCTATAAACAGTCTTAATCGGGTAAGATTATCCAATCAATCCTCACTTAAAAGCTTATGAGACTGGTCAGCATTTTACGGCGACCTAAAGAATAAAAAAAGTCTAACACAGCAAATTCAAAAAAATAATTGAGCGAGGAAAGTGTCGAAGCCATTAAAAAATGAACTTTTCAGTTAAAACTTTTCCAATTTCAATTAATTTCTAACAGCAATGGGATTCTTTTTTTCAACAATTTGACTGCAATAAATCAACAAACATGAACAAACACATTGAATTAACGAAAACTTTTTGAGAAAAACCGTAGTAGCAACGCCATTAAATTCAATAGCCTTCAACGGGAGCTAATAAATACGCTTAGTTGTGACTCGGTGAGACAACAAAAAATTGGATGTTTGCCATTCATAGCGCATCAATAAGACATTACAAAAAATCATTGACTATGAAAACAACAAAAAACACAGGCAAAATCCAAAAAATTGGTAGAAAAGTGCGCGAGGAATGTCGAAGCCCTTTAAAACATAAGCTTTTCTCTGAAAAATTTTTGTATGATCCAATGAACGTCGTCATTTTTACGACCATGAAAAATTTTTAACGTGAAAAATGTTAATATTAAAAAAATTTTAAAAAAGTTATGAAAAAATTTTAAAAAAAGTTATGAGAACTCTTGCATGGAAGTCATGACCCCAATAGTTAGAACATAAAACCGCTAACTGATTTAATATTGCTTGAATTAGAAAAGAAATTTGCGGTCATTAATGATACTGACTTACAATTCACGATCTAAGGGTTAAGATCGCTTAATGTTAAAAATTTCTCGGAAAATCGTTTTTAAAGCCTTAACAGGCATTAAATCCAATAGCTTTCAACAGAAGCTAATAAGCACGTTCAGTTGTCCCTCGATTGAAGAAAAAGGATATTTTTCATGCATAGGTAACCGATAAGACATCACAACAAGTCTTATGACTATGGAAACAACAACAAATACGGGCAAAAAGAAAAAAATTCATTGGAAGAGTGCGCGAAGAAAGTGTCGAAGCCATTTAAACCAAAAGCTTTTCTCTGAAAACTTTGTCCCAGATCCATTGAAAAATTTCTCTAAGCCAATGGGAAATGTTAATATCAGGAGAATGTGATAAGATTTCAAAAGGGACCAATAAAACAAAAAATTCAATTTTTTTTTTAATTTCGAAATTTTGTATGATTGAAGTCATATTACAATTAATAGGAAGATGAAACCTTTAAATGATTAGTTTGGTTGCATTAAAAAGTTAGGGGGTCGTGTCATTACTGAAGTTGACTTACAATTCACGAAAATAGCCAATGATTGGTTAATGTTACAAAAACTTCTCGAAAAATCATTTTTAAAATCTTAACAGCCATTAGCTGTCCAGTCAAAGCTCTAGATAGGTTCTCCTAATGCTCATCATGAAACTTGTTGCACTTTTAGGCAAAAAGTTTATGCCATAGATCTCCAAAAATTTAGTAAAACCTCAAAAAAAATCAAAATTTCATTTAAAATTCAGAGTCGTAGCCAAAAAAAAATACGAGCGACTCTTTGAAAACAAATTTTTTGTCCATTGGGCTTCATTAGTCTGTGAATCAGGTTTATCAATAATTGAACCTTGAACCTCGATGAAAATGACTAGCCTCTATGTGACATAAGAAAACAAAAAATATTAATTTTTTTTAAAAAAAAAGCTCTCAAATAGAATTCGATAATTTTTTGATAGTAACCTTCCCTCTGAGACCAGAACAAGTCATTTTTATCGCCTTTTGTCTATTAGGAACTCAATATTGATTCTTTTTGTGGCGTGAAATGTAATTCTGAATCAAATTTTTTATAAAAATTATCCTAATTTGAAGAATTACACTAACTTGCACGTAAATTACACTAAAAGTTAACAAAAAATCACATGTTCACAGAAAACTTCAATCCTTGATAACATCTCGAAAACAAGGAAACTCAAAAGAATCTTTTTAAATTCGAATTTTAAGCTGGACGAGCTTTTTAATGATACCACTCACAATTCTCTACGATGAATATATCGATCGGCCAAAATTGACTGAACAAACAACAAACCCATTTGAGTGTATAGTTCCTCCCCCCACAAGTGGGGTCGGAACAATAATTTGAAACTTTGACCACTCCGGCTGCTGTAAACTAAATTATCTCAAAATAACAGTTTAAAATTAAAAACTCCATCCTAGCGTGTAATAAAATCCTAAACGAAAACATACTTTAACTCATTGGATTACACGGAAAAACCCGACGACATCTTACGTTTTAATCGAAACAGACCAAACCACATACAACAGTGTAACTGTCAATTTTTTGGCTTTCTGGATTTTAAAAGGAAATGTAAGTTATATATGAAAACAATTATGAAAACTTGATTTTCGATTTTGCCGCTTCTTTTTGACTACTTAATGTCAATTTTATTCGGATAATTTCCACACTTTCTCAACAAATTCAATGAACCTCTGTTGGTTCCTAATCCCAGTTCTACCAATTGGCCGACTTAAAACATACTTGTGTCATTTTACATAAGTTCTCTGCAAACAATTGCATTTCTTTAGGAAAATGTTTTGTGTACGACGTTGAATTTTACACGCTATTTTGAATGGTTATACGTTGCGATCGTCTCTAGATGTCAAAATTTTTGAGCACATTTAATCACTTTTGTAACAACATTTCACTTTTCCTATCTCAATACATTGTTGGTGTGAAACGTTCTTGCAAACTTCGAGGAGGAAAAGGCGGTGCCCTCAATGGAAATTTCATTCATTGTTTTGCACAATTACTTTAATTAGATTTTGAATTAATTTGGGAGTGCAAATTGCGTTTTTAAGTGCTGGAAGCAAAAAAATCACTTTTAGAAGGAGCCGAATTCAATTTTTTATGTGAATTGGCTTGAAATAATAGTAGTTTTCACAAACTAGCACCAAATATAATTGAATAATAAGGTAAGCATAATCCACAAAACATCAGATCATGAGAGATGAGAACAAACAAGGAAAAAACTCGGTCGCAGATAAATTGCAGTATAACTATTCATTTTAGTTTTCAATGTTAATAAAAACTTCTTAGTGATATCCGCAGCCTGTTTAGGAAACCAGCAGAACATGGAAAAAGCAAACGGAAGACTTCCTTTATTGATTCTTAAATATGGGTACCAGAATGCGAAATCTAGTATTTCATATTCTTTTTGCGAAAAATACTTTCAATAAAAGTTTGATGGGCTTATCTTAATTGTCCAAATTCGTTGGGCAAATCTTAATTGTCCAACATAATTTAAGCATTTTCCGCATTGGGCGTCAAAAGAAAGGAAATTCCATCCACATTCTTTGTAACTAGTGTTTTTTTGGCACGGTAAACGCTTGTAATGTAGCATGACTTAAATGATGATGAATTGTTTTGCAATTCGTTTGCAATTTGAAAAGTTTTTCTTACAAGATTCGGGTTGCAAAACATTCTTGTAATTAATTGCAAGAAATGTTATATTTGCAAGCGTTTGTAGGCAAGATTTTAGAAGATAGGCGTTGAGTCGAACAATCGGACATGAAATACCTGTGTTTATTCAGTTCCCGTGCGAAGTAGACGGGTTTTCCATGACTTTTTGAAGATATGCTTGTAAGTATAACTAATGAAATAAGAAATGTGTACGATAAATTTTTAATATTTCTTTACAGTTTGTTTAACTTTTTACAGAGGGACAAAGCAGTTGAAAGCTTTCCATCATGTTTGCATGTCTGGCAGAAAATCATAGAACAAATAAATCAGTGACCTAAGCTGTCACAGTCAGTGATGTTTTTTTGGCGATTTTTAAACCTCGAAAACCTCAAAATTTGGTGCAATAATTTGAAACTTTGACCACCCAGGGTTGTATACTAAATTGTTTTAGAAGTAAAGTTTAAAATTAAAAACTCCATCCTAACTTGTGATTAAACCTTAAACGGAAACATATTATAACTCATTGGAATCAACGGAAAAACCCGACGACATCTTACGTTTTAATCGAAACAGACCAAGACACATACAACAGTGTAACTGTCACTTTTTTGGCATTCTGGATTTTAAGGAAAAGTAAAGTATATTTTAAAAAAAATACGAAAACTTGATTTTCGATTTTGCCGCTTCTTTTTGAGTACTTATTGTCAATTTTATTCGGATAATTTCCACACTTTCTCAGCAAATTCAATGAACCTCTGTTGGTTCCTAATCCCAGTTCTACCCATTGGCCGACTTAAAACATACTCGTGTCATTTTACATAAGTTCTCTGCAAACATGGGAATTGCATTTCTTTAGGAAAAAGTTTTGTGTACGACGTTGAATTTTACACGCTATTTTGAATGGTTATACATTACCATCGTCTACAGATGTCAGAATTTCTGAGCACATTTAATCACTTTTGTAACAACTTTTCACTTTTCCTATCTCAATACATTGTAGGTGTGAAATGTACTTGCAAACTTCGAGGAGGAAAAGGCGGTGCCCTGAATGGAAATTTTCACAATTACTTTAATTACAGTGTTTTTTGACTATTCCAGTGTTTTGCACAATTACTTTAGTTAGATTTTGATTTAATTTGGGAGTGCATATTGCGTTTTCAAGGGCTGGAAGCAAAAATCAGATTTAAAAGGAGTCAAATTCATTTTTTATGTGAATTGGCTCGAAATAATTGTAGATTTCACAAACTAGCACCAAATACAATTGAATAATAAGGTAAGCATAATCCACAAAACATCAAAACATGAGAGATGAGAACAAACAAGGAAAATAAATTGGGTCGCAGATAAATTGCAGTATAGCCATTCATTTTGGTTTTCAATGTTAGTAAAAGTTTCTTAGTCATATCCGCAGCCTGTTTAGGAAACCAATAGAGCATGGAAAAAGCAAATGGAAAAGACTTCCATTATTGATTCTTAAATATGGGTACCAGAATGGGAAATCTAGTATTTCATACTCTTTTTGCGAAAAATACTTTCAATAAAAGTTTGATGGGCTTATCTTAATTGTCCAAATTCGGTGGGCAAATTTCAATGGTCCAACATAATTTAAGCATTTTCCGCATTGGGCGTCAAAAGAGAGGAAATTCCATCCACATTCTTTGTAACTTGTGTTTTTTTTGGTACCGTAGACGCTTGTAATGTAGCATGACTTGCATGATGATGAATTGTTTTGAAATTCCTTTGCAATTTAAAGCGTTTTTCTTACAAGGTTTTGGCTACTGTTAGAATATCGATCAAACTATAGTCTTAAACTTAGTGAGAATTAGAAAGAAAATTTGACTTACCAGATTAGAAAGACAAGCAATATGACTTCGATCAACGAAATTATATAAATGAATCGTCAAGAAATGGTGCTGACAATCAATATTCGGTTCAAATTGGTGAATCTAGATAACTATTATTAGAGTTAGATTAAGTGATGTAAAATCTTCCCAGCGTGTATTAAATGATGATGATATCTCCGGAAGTGTGAATGAATTCTTAGAAAAGTGCAAATGCATTCCATTTATGGTTCCCTTTGCGACTGATTTTCAGAAGCAAACCATATTGGGTAACCTTTGCGACCCCCACTATAAATCAAGGTGCTAAGATTAGTTTTGTATCTTGACTTTTTCACACTGATAATGGGTATATATACAGCTGATTTTTGAGTCCTTTTTCATCCCCAAATTCAAATCACCATCTTGATCTAATAATCAGATCTCTCCTGTAAATCTCTAAATTCTACTGTAAAATATCATTTTGTTATTCTCTCATTTTTGAGAAATTAATTCTTTTACTTAGTTAAAAACGCTTTTTATTCCGCTTGCGAAAGTCCATAACTCAACAGGTTATGGGCCCAGCAATTTTCTAAGTCATAAAATTGATTTCCAAAACAAAACCAATTTGTTGTTGACAGTCATAATCCGTTTCTGCTTAGTACCTTTTCTTTTCACAATTGTTTTGCCTGCTCAAACTTCAATGGATCAACAGACAGTGAAGCTGCTGACCTACACAGGAAAGGCACATGACTTTCCAATCTGGAGCACAAGATTTGTGGCGATGATGCAGACGAAGGGACTCTACAAATCACTACTGGGGACAGAGGAGCAACCCAATGAGCCTGCGCCACTGGCCAATGGGGCGACCAATGATGAGAAGAAGAACCACAAGGTGCTGAAGGATGCATATGAGAAGGAAGTTGCAGTCATCAAGGAGAAACGGAACAATGTGTGGTGCCATCTGGCACTGACTCTAGATGCAACAACCCTCATGCTGATGAGACATGACTGTGTGGGAGATGATGGCATTGGAGATGGAGCAAAGGCTTGGAAGCTTTTGCAAGAGAGATTTCAGAGTGTGGAGACGCCGAAAGTGTTGACTTTAGTGGCACAGCTTGCTTGACTGTAGCTCGAGGATTCTGAGGATTTGGACAGCTTCTTCATAAGAGGACAGGAGTTGCTCACAAGGCTACAAGAAGCAGGGGAAGCAATCTCAGAGACCCTTTTCAACGCCTTGGTCCTCAATGGTCTGCCAATGAGGTATGAACGTTTTGTTATACAGGAAAGCTTCAACCCGTCAACGAACTTCACAGAGTTGAGGAAAAGGCTGCAGAACTTTCATGAGAGCACGGTGCAGAGACACAAGGGACAACGTGGTTCAGTGGCACTGGCAGTGAAGCGTGACTTCAAGAAGAGACCCAAGAAAGGAAACTGCTTTGTGTGTGGGATCCCTGGACACTTTGCCAAGGACTGCAGGAAGAAGGAGACAGCACAATGCAGCAAGTGTGGTGAGAAGGGTCACCTAGACAGGGCATGCAAGAGACAAAGAGATGGAGGCAAACATGAGTCAGTGGCAATGGGTCCAACATTGGCTACACCAGACGAGGAATGCTGGGCAGCTCTTACCCAGTGGAAGACAGCAGGCATGCTAGTGGACAGTGGTTGTACAGATCACATAGTGACGAACATCGATGCGTTTCTGGACTTTGTGCCCATTCAATCAGTGGTCAGAAATCCCAACGGAGAGGCTTCCAGAGTGGTGGGCAGAGGCTGTGTGAGGATCAGCATACCCCCAAACAAAGGGGAATTCCAATGCGAACTCAAAAATGTTCTGTGTGTGCCGGACTATTCTTCAAACCTCCTATCAGTCTCAAGATGCACGGAGTGGGGACATAGCTTCACTTTCGAGAGAGGAAACAGCTGCATGAAACTCCAGAAGGGAACTCGGGTAAAACTAACACAAGAAAATAATTTGTTTTACTTACCCTGCAGCGTTCTAGAATTCAAGATGAGTTCCAACAGCGTAAAATTTGACAGTGCAAGGAAGTGGCACAGACGATTGGGTCATTTGAATCAATCGGATGTGGTCAGGAATGCAATGTTGGGGGGAACTCGATGATGTATGCAATGTGTGTGCATTGGACAAGATCACAAAGACTCCAGTACCAAGAGTGGCAGACACCCAAGCAGAAGAGAAGCTGGAGAGAGTGTTCACAGACGTGATGGGACCTTTCAGAGTAGATTCACTGTCAGGGTTCCGGTTCTGCATTGTGTTTGCAGATCAGTACACGAAGTTTGTGTTTGTGGACTTGCTTAAGGCAAAGAGTGAAGCACTGGCCAGCCTGAAGAAATTTGTTTTCAGTGTGGGGACGCCCAAGAAGCTGAGGCAAGACAATGCGAAGGAGTTTCTCTCAGAGCAGTTCAAGACGTACTGCTTAGATGCAGGCATTCTACAGGAAAAGACCATACCAGAGACGCCACAACAGAATGGGTTAGCTGAGAGGTGCAACAGGACACTGCTGGAGATGGCAAGATGTTTGCTCATTGACTCAGGACTTCCCAAGATGATGTGTGTGGGGAGCAGCATTTCTTCACGCAGCAAGGATCAGAAACTTGGTTGTGAGACGAGGAGAAGAAAAATGCCCAGCAGAGCTGATGAGAGGTGTAAAACCTAAGCTTCCAATTAGTAAATTATCTATTTTTGGTTGCACAGTCTTCATGAGGAAGAGGGACAGAGAAGTCAGCAAACTTGAACCCAAGGCACTGCAAGGAAAGTTTCTGGGTTACACTGAAGGAGAAAACGGATACCTGGTGTACATACCAAACACACGCAAGGTGATGGCAGTTCGAGATGTGATCATCAAGGAGTCTGAAGTGGGCTCAATACCTGACAACAAAGAAACGGCTGATCTACAAGATGATGGGTCGGAACTGGGAATCTGGCACCCAGATGATGGTCATCAAGACGATGACAACAGAGAACGACAGGACACATCTACTGCAACAAAGGAGGAGTGGCATGACGCAGGGAGCGTGAATACTCAAGAAACAACACTGAGACAAGAGGCCTCGGATGTTGAGAGACTCGGATGTTGAGAAACTCAGAAACAACACTGAGACAAGAGGCCTCGGATGTTGAGAGACTCAGATTCACTGGAAGACAGTGACACAGAAGACTTCTCACAGTTAGAGACACTTGGCTTCAATGAAGATGCACTGGAACACGCGGAAAGAGCAGAGCCCAGACGAGGGACAGGAGCAAGGAATGTTCCGCAATTTTTTGGAGAAGTCAGGACCCATCTTGCTGTGACTGAGGGCGACTATGTGGAACCCAAAACAGTCTACGAAGCCAAGCAAGGTGACGATTGGGACCAGTGGCACCAGGCAATGAAGGACGAGGTCAAGGCACTCCAAGACAACGAGACTTGGAACCTAGTGAGACCACCCACAGACAGGGACGTCATACCGGGCAAATGGGTCTACAAAGTGAAATTGGGACCCAGTGGTCAAGTGTACAAATACAAAGCGCGCTATGTGGCGAAAGGCTTCAAACAAGTGGAAGGACTGGACTTTTTTGAGACTTTTGCGCCTACCTGTAAGCCGGAGACATTCAGGATTCTACTTCAGCTATCAACGAAGCACGGCCATGTGATGCACCAATTTGATGTCAAGACTGCTTTCCTGCACTCACCAATCGAGGAAGAAGTGTATCTGGAACAGCCACAGGAGTTTGTAAAATGCGGATCAGATGGGGAGAAGTTAGTATGTCGACTAAATAAATCAATTTATGGTTTGAAACAGGCTGGTAACAACTGGTACAAAGAGCTGGCAAATTCCTACTGAGACAGGGGTTCACCAGAAGCAGGAAAGATCACTGCTTGTTTGCAAGATCAGAGGCAGAGGATCACAACTTCATCTTGGTCTGGGTTGACGACATCATAGTAGCATCAAGAAGAATGACAGTGGTCTCTGATGTCAAGAAGGCACTAAAAGCAACCTTTCACATGGAGGACAGAGGGAGACTACACTGGTTTCTGGGTCTGAGAATCAGACGAGAAGAGGGCAAAGTCACAGTCGACCAAGAACGCTACATAGAAACAATGCTTGAGCGGTTTCAAATGGATCAATGCAAACCCTCAAGAACTCCAGCTGATTTGAATTTGAAACTTCAGACAGCACAGAACGGAGACGAAGAAGTGGACCAGAGGATCTACAGAAGCTTGGTTGGATCACTTCTGTATCTGGCCAAACAGACGAGGCCAGACATGATGTTCACAGTCAACATTCTGTCCAGACACATGAATGCACCTACCAATCAACACTGGATGTGCGGAAAACGACTTCTGCGATATCTCCAAGGTTCAAAAGGTTTAAAACTTACTTACACAAAAGAGGCTAGTTATGATTTAGTGGGGGAAAGTGATGCAGACTGGTCTGGAGACGTGAACGACAGAAAATCAACAACGGGCTATTACTTCAAGCTCAACGGACGTGGCGCAGCACTCAGCTGGGGTGTCAAGAAGCAGGCCACAGTTGCTCTTTCTTCATCAGAAGCAGAATATCAGGGCATGGCAGCAGCAGTTCAGGAAGCACTCTACCTGAAACAACTTCTAGAGGATTTTGGCATCCAACAGAAACGTCCAATAGCAATTGGAGAGGACAACCAAAGTTGTATCAGACTTTGCCAAAACCCAGTCATGCACAAGAGGAGCAAGCACATCGAGACAAAGTTCAACTTCATTCGTGACAAGACGGAGGATGGGACTATTTCAATTCATTACGCTCCTACAGACAAAATGGCAGCGGACATCTTCACAAAGTCCTTACTCGTTCCGAAAGTGGAAACATTCAGAGCCGTTTTCATGGGAACAGACTCTACGCAATCAGCTCAAGTCTGAGTGAGGGTGTTAGAATATCGATCAAACTATAGTCTTAAACTTAGTGAGAATTAGAAAAAAGTTTGACTTACCAGATTAGAAAGACAAGCAATATGACTTCGATCAAAGAAATTATATAAATGAATCGTCAAGAAATGGTGCTGAGAATCAATATTCGGTTCAAATTGGTGAATCTAGATAACTATTATTAGAGTTAGATTAAGTGATGTAAAATCTTCCCAGCATGTATTAAATGATGATGATATCTCCGGAAGTGTGAATGAATTCTTAGAAAAGTGCAAATGCATTCCATTTATGGTTCCCTTTGCGACTGATTTGCAGAAGCAAACCATATTGGGTAACCTTTGCGACCCCACTATAAATGACGGCGCTAAGATTAGTTTTGTATCTTGACTTTTTCCCACTGATAATGGGTATACATACAGCTGATTTTTGAGTCCTTTTTCATCCCCAAATTCAAATCACCATCTTGATCTAATAATCAGATCTCTCCTGTAAATCTCTAAATTCTACTGTAAAATATCATTTTGTTATTCTCTCATTTTTGAGAAATTAATTCTTTTACTTAGTTAAAAACGCTTTTTATTCCGCTTGCGAAAGTCCATAACCCAACAGCTGCAAAAAGTTCTTGTAATTAATTGCAAGAGATCTTATATTTGCAAGCATTTGCAGGCAGGATTTTAGGAGATATGCGTTGAGTTGAACGCTCGGACATGAGATACGCGTGTTTATCCAATTCTCGTGCGAGGTGGACGGGTTTTCCATGACTTCTCCGTGCAGATATGCTTGTAAAAAATTGGTGCAATGACTGAACGAATACTATAAGTTGAGATTGGCATAATAAAGTTATCCAAAATAATTATTTTGCTCGTCTATAATCAAAAGCAACAGATAAAACCATGGTGACAAAAGCACATCTGTTTTCAGCCTCAACGCAGAGATGCGTTCGAGCCTAGACAGTCTGGTGAAGGCGTCCAAGGGACTGATCATCCTCTCCTCTGAGCTGGAGGATCTCTCCCAGTCAGTCAGATCCAACAGGATACCCCAACTGTGGATGGACAAATCGTACCCCTCCCTCAAGTCACTCTCAAACTATGTGGATGATCTAAGGGAGCGACTCCTGTTTTTCCAGGCAAGTTCTCTACTTTCTCACAATGAATAAATGATTATGAAAAGATTTTCCATCGTCGAGTTTTCAATTAACTTTCCTAAGTTATTTATTGTCAAATCGACGCTGTAATAAAGGCCGTAGATTACAAAAAAAAGTTCCCTTTCGTTCTGAGACAAACCACTTTAAAAATTGAATGATCCAAGAACTGAGCAGAAAATAAACGGATTATTGAGACCCTTTGATTCTCTTCATCTAATTTTCTCCTGACCAGAGCTTGAAATACTCACCTGCAAGTATTGAAATGGGAAATCTCTGCAGTGAGATTTTTACTAAATACTGTGTCAGGTTTGAAAACTTCGAGTAATTTCAATCAAAGTTACGCGACTGTGCTAACATCACTTTGAAATTCTCGCTTTCATCTCGGCCTGCTGCCGACTTTAATTTCTTATCTGGATTGATGCTGATACAAAAATCTGGCATTCGTCGAGAACAGCATAACAACCTGAAACGCGAATTTTGCTAGTTTTGAATTAGGACTCTAGAATCGGCACTCTGGATTCTGGAACTGTAGATGTCTGGCTTTTTAAAAGCTGCACGAGCGTTTTTTGAGTAATCATGTAAGATTTCCAGGTAATCATTCAAGGATTGCATAACGAGATAGTATATTGTGTATGAAACCATATATGATTTTTATAAAATTACTAAAAAATCGTCAACTGGGTTAGTCCAAACTCTAATCCGTTCCAGAAGTGGTTGGACGACGGACCTCCTGGCACTTTCTGGCTGAGTGGTTTCTTCTTCACTCAGGCGTTTCTCACTGCATGTATGCAAAATTATGCCAGAAACAACTCATGTCCCATTGACACCCTCCATTTTCAATTCAAGGTAAGTTTAAAGCATTAAATTCTACGCCAATAATTGTTCCGACCCCTCTTGAGGGGGGAGGAACTATATACTCAAATGGTTTTTTTTGTTCAGTCAATTTTGACCGATGGATATATTCATCGTAGAGAGTGATGAGTGGTATCATTAAAAAGCCCGTCCAGCGTAGAATATGGAATTAAAAATTTAATTTGAATTCCGTCTTCTAGAGCGAGTTATCGAGGTTTAAATTTTTCTGAATATTAGACCCATTTGCAATATTTTTATTCACATTGTCCGGATTTTTTGCCTAAAATTTCCTCAATTTTGCTAAAATATGTAAAAAATTTTAACAATGGTACTGTTGATTTTATGTTTACAGACAAAAAGGTATTGTTGATTATTTTGAGTTAATTTTTTGGCTAAGTATTTCAAAATACAGTCCTTTTCATCAAAAATTACCCGAAATCAGCTTCTTTAGTCCCCTTTCATTGAATTTAGCGGAATTGCTCATCCGAAAACAACAAACACAATCTTTGTAAACTACAAAGAGAGCTAGTCATACTTCTATTTCAATTGAGAGTAGTCTGGAAATAAAACCTTGCCGATTTTTGCTAATTTTACTCTATGATTACCAAAAACGGTGCATGTATTTTTGATCTTTCAACGAACAAGTTATCTTGATCTATAACGTTCGAAACAATTGAGTGTTCCTATTGGACGAACAACAACAGCAAGGTTCGTTTTGGTCCAATCTGGGACTCTTACAAATAAGGTCTTTTTTAAAAAAATCGATCTTTTTTATGTTCTTTCAAGAACCTAGCAATTCAAATTAAGGCTCACTGTTGATAGGTCCAATTGGCTTCCTAAGCAGTTCAAAAACAATGTATCTAGTTTCTTTACCCGAAAGGTTTTGATCGTTTTGACTTTTAAAAACGTTCGATTTTTAAATAAACAATTACTTATTGAACTTTGCCACCATTATTCTCATAATTTTGTCAACTTGTAGCTTAGTGTCAGCAAAAAAGAATGCATCTTCTTCCCTTTTTTCTACTGAATTGAAATTTAAGTTTTTATTCGTTTTTACGCGTTAGGTTATGGTTTTCTGGCTTTGATACAACTAGAATTCACGATTTTTTTATTTTTATGCATTGGCCCCTTTTTCACGTTTTTTCTCGTTTTGTCCTCCTATCTTATTGTTGACAATTCATAATTTACGTTTTTGAAGTTCTAAATAAAGCGCAACTAAGGCACACTTAAATGTCTTTAAAGACATTGAGAAAGGTTTGAACGCCTTCGATACCTCTTTCTCGAAGAATTTAATTGAATTTTTTTTTTACATTTGTTGTTACCTGTCGTTTTTACTTTGACATTTTAGTCGTTTAATTCTTCCTCGACAATGAGAGGTCTCATTTTCGTTTTTGGAGGAATAATTGAGCCCATATTTTGAATTGGGTAGATAGCTAATGGCGTTCAAGACTTTGAAAAAAATTGATTTCTTTTTTTAAAAAAAAACAAGTTTTAACTTCCCTTTTTTTGTTCTTTTTGTCTATTTGTTACCTAGTCTAGTTAATTACAGGTCTAATATGACATTGTTGTTGTCGAGAGAAGGTACAAGTGTACAAAATCTAATGTTTTTAAAGAATTCGTTAGCAATTTACTGGCTTCGTCGTAAACTAGAAGTAAACTAGTTTTTGATTTTTGTCTATAGTTGACGTTCTTTTCGTTGACGGAAGATATTTTTCGTATAATCACAGCTCTCAAGGGTTTCTCTAGGACCATTAAACGAATCTATTCATTTATTTCAATTTGTAGCTAATGGCTTTCATGACTTTGAAAATAGTTGTTTTTAAAAAATACAAAAGTATTACATGATTTTGCCCTCTTTTTTCTTTTCTGTCTATTTTTTACCAATTCTCATCAATGAGAGGTCGCTTTTGTCTATAAATGATGTTTTTTTTGTTGACGTAAGACATCATTCGAATAATTACAGGTTTCAAGGGTTTCTTTCAGACGAACAAACGAACCCTTCTTTTTCTTTTTTGTCTATTTGTTATCAATTCTCATCAATGAGAGATCGCTTTTGTTTATATTTGACGTTCTTGTTGTTGACGTAAAACTATTTGCGAATAATTACAGGTCTCAGGGGGTGTTTCTTTTGGACGAATGAACGAACTTATTTAAACGCTTCAATTTGTAGCTAATGGCTTTCATGACTTTGAAAATAATTGTTTTCGAAAAATACAAAAGTATTGCCTAATTTTGCCTTCTTTTCTTTTTTGTCTATTTGTTACCATTTTTGATCAATGAGAGATCGCTTACCACAAAATTGGCCTTCGAAGAAGGCTGAGTTTAACATTTTTTGAGGGGCAAATTATGGTTTTACTGCTTCGACAGCCTTATCTCACAAGTTTTAATTGAACTTTTGTTTGTTGTCTGTATTTGCTCTTCTTTGTGTAACCGCATAAAAAATTGAGGTGTTAATGCCCTCACGTAATCATAGACATTTTGGATGTTTTCAATTGCTATTTAATGGTTTTCATTACCTTGAAGATAATCGTTTTTATAAATATAAGCCAATTTTTTTTTAACTTTGCTGTTTTTTTCTTTTTTTTTTCTAATTGTTACCGAGCTTTAATATGGAGTGATCATATATCTTTTCGATAGTACAAGGTACTGTGTTTATTTTCAGTTTTATCTGACGCTATTTTGACCTGGTTAATAAGTTTTTTTTTAAAAATGGACACAGAGTTTTGGATGTAATTAAACTTTGTTGTTATTGTTGTTTGATTTTGTTGTTTGTCTTGACTTGCTCTCTTTATAAAGGCTGAATTCATCAATCTAATGCGGCGTTTTTAATCCAGTGAGTTTTTTGCGTTGGAGGCGATCTGTTTGTTCATAGATATTTTTTTTAAAAATTTTTTGAATTTTTGTGCGGTTTTCGATCTGTTCCTCATTTGGTTGACTTTTATGCCAAAATTATGGATGAGCGGGGTCGGAACTTTATGTGCCAATGCACATTACCGAGCCTCCTTGTTTTCTTCAATGCGTCATTCTTTATATTTTCAACCGATAGCAGATAAAGCTGAAATTTCGGGGATTTCTGTAAATAATGTCGAGGCATACCTTAATTATCAACCACGAGCATCAGACTTCACTTCCTCGATTGTTGAATCCACATTTTTGTCTCGTATCATCATTGCGTGCTCTATTGTATCTCGAAGAGTTATGGTACTCGTGTGTCTGACCGTTTTTGTTTCAGAATGTTCTTTACCTGGCTTGAATAATTTGACTTTTTGTCCAAAGAAACACGACAAACTAGTAGATCACAAAGGCTTCAGGTTGCTGATCAGCTCTATTGGAGCTTAATTTAAGTGTACGAACCAGGGAAGTTGCTAATTAACAGTTGAGAAAGCAGAAATTAGTGATGTGGAGGCACTATAGACTCCTTCTCGTGTTATCATTTAACATAAAATTGGCTCAATTTGCTTTGCTAAGCATCTTAGTTTGACATCAGCAGTGATGACAACTTATATACTGCACTAATTATTTATCTGATTAAATATCACTGTGCCTGCTCCTGTTATGAGTTTGCATCTTTCAGCAAACGAATACCAAGCAAATTTAATGTCAAATAAAAATAAAATTTTGATTTCATGAACCGATGTGTTGTCACGAATTAAAAACACAAAAAAAACTAGCGGAAAAATGCATGCATTTGAATCGAAGCCGAATGACAGTTTTTTAGTCCTCAAAACCAACAATAAGCTTTTTGAGAGCTACCAAGTTTTGCTGAGCATTGCTCAATTCAAAACTTTTTTGCTACAAAATTTAATTGATCAGACAAAATATCGCTAGGACTGCAAATAGGTTCAACAAAACAATGATGGGTCATGATTCGGCAATATCCAGACCTTGGTCATGCAACTGGCACGTTAACCAGACCGAGCCATTTTTTCATGTAATTTTGAAACATTCTCATATCTGTGCGACTATCATTGTCTGATCATGGATAGAAAAGTAAGCAGGGACTAAAATTTTATGCTTCTTTCATTTAAGTATGAAGAAGACAAGGAGGCGCGTTAATGTGCGTTTGCACATAATCTTCCAATCCGGCCCATCTACATTTTCAGCTTAATTGTCTACCAAATGAGGAAGGGATAAAAACCTTCAAAAGTTCGATTACTCGAAGTGTTATTCGAAAAAAACTGGTAAATGAATAAAAAATGGCGTCCATTTCAAATCATTCCGTGGACTTTAAAAAAGCTGCTTTACAGGGCTGAGGATAATTGCCATTAGTAAGAGTACAAGACAAGGCAAACAACAATAACAAACAACAACAAACATTATTAACATCCAAAACTCGATCTCTGTTTGTAGGAAAACCTAATAACAAAGCCTAAAATGCATCAGATGAAATCTAAACTAAACAAAATAATTCGGTTACGAGTAGACAAAAAAGGTGGCTCATTTTTTTAAAAAAACAATTGGTTCTAAAGTAATGAAACCCGTTAGATATGAACTGAAATCATTAAAAATAATGTAATACGGTCATTTATAACTCCAGGAGATAAAATATTGGGTCTTGTCATTATGAAGTTTTTTCTTACGACTACAAAAAACATAACAGGTACAGAAAAAAAAACAAAAACTTGAATAATTTTTGCGTGAGAACGGTGTCGAAGCATTTATAACCATAATTTTCTCCCTCGTAATAAGAGGTGTTTTGTTGAGTGTTTTTTGAACGCCAAAGTTGAACGCGCGTTTTGAACAAGTGTTTTTTGAACGCGAAGTTTTAAAGTGATATGTGACCACTCATTAATGGGACTATGTACAAAGTATTGAAAAAGATGCAAAAAGAAAAAACTTTTTTATTTTTCGAAAATAATCTTTTTGAAAGTCATGAAAATCATTAGCTACAAATTGAAATAAAAATTAAGTTCACGTATTCTTCTAAACGGGGCTATTAGGAACTTTTTAATCGGAATATGTCCCAAGTTTACAAAACCTCAAATACTGACAAAAATGGAAAAAATAAAAAAAAATTTTTCTAAATAGCAGCGTCGAAGCCGTTAATACCATAATTAAATCACTTTAATCTTTACAGTTGTTCATTTTTGCTTTCCATCTACGTCAAAAAAGTGATATGTGGCCTCAATTCAGAGAGACTAGGTAACAGATAGACAAAAATCAGAAAATTAAAATTTTTAAAAAACATGTTTTTTTTCTTTAAAAAATTATATTTAAAGTGTTGAAAATTATCAGCTAACATTTAAAATCAATAAACAGGTTCTTTTTCGTTCCATAAAATGCCATTGAGCCCTACTTTTAATCAGAAGTTCTCATACGACTACAGGAAGAAAGGTAGTTAGACAAAGGTGATAAAAATTGCAATTGATGTCTTCTAGAAAACTGTGTTTGAAGCCGTTAAAACCATAAACTATACGTTAAAAAATTAAATATTCAAATGTGCCTAATTTTTGAATAGATTGATAAGTGACCTAAGAGCAAATTGGTAAAATGACTAAAAACAACTTGAAAAATAGGCAAATGTCCAAAAATCAAAATTTTGTGAAACTGGTAAAATAAAAGCGAAAAACTGATTACTTAAAGCTTAAAGCCGCAGTAGAAATTATAAACTAATTAGGTAGATTATGTATTCTCTTTTTGCTTAAACTACGCTACTAAATGACCAAATTATGAGAAAGACAAGGGCGAAGCTCTATAATTCACTCTTTATTTTGAAACCAAATGATTTTAAAAGTCAAAACAACAATAAATTTAAGACTAAAAAATTAAAAAACATTAACTGACATTTGCTTATGAAGCCCTTAGACCTGTCATTAGTGAGACTTGAGGTGAATTTTTCTGTTCTGTGTTGAACATAAAAAAGGTGGTACTTTTTTTAAAAAAGACAGTCACTTATTACAATCCATGTTATTTTTGGATTTTAGAATTCCTTGGTCTGACCAATACTAACCTTCCCATTACTGTTTGTTAATAAAGAACATGAAATAGTGCCAAATGTAATGGATTTAGATAATTTAACAAAAAGGTTCACATATCAAAGAAAAAAGATGTTCTTATAGTTGTCGAGTTATATTAGCTGAAAACCGGCAAAATTTCAAACACAGAAAATTTTCAAAGAGAACAGTGTAGTAAACTAGTCCTCTTCTGAGTTGAAGCAAATTGTGTCAGCACTTTTTAGGTGTTCACTTCCGTCAATTTTTAAAGCAAAATTGACTAAAGAAGTTTATTCTTGAAATATTCGATGAAAAAAGGCCGATTTTTTGAAATATGTAGCGACAATTTGAGCCTTAAAATTAGATGAAAATTTTTTAGTCAGCCCTTATATCTTTGGAAAACAAATCAACAACACCTTTTTGAAACATTTTGACATTTTTTAGCGAAACTGACCAAAATATATGGCAAAAAATCCAGAAAATGTGAATAAGAACGACTGAAGTCCGTTTATTATTCACAAAACTTCAAACCTCGATAACTCCCTGTAAAATACGGAAATCAAAAGAGTCTTCAATTTCATATTCTATGCTGAACGGGCTTTTAATGATACCAGTCTCAACTCTCTTCGATGAAGATATCGATTCGGCCAAAATTGACTGAACAAAAAAAACCATTTCAGTATATTGTTCCTCCCTCCACTAAAGTGGGTCGGAGCAATTAGGCTCTAACAAAACTGGCCATGAAACGGCTTTAGGTCATGTTCTGAAAAGACCGTAATTGTTTCATAAGTCATATATTGACTGCTTCTGTGGTGTTTTACTCCTTAATTTGGATAGGGATTTTACCTTGACATATTAAGCGGTTAAAGAAATCAAACTTTCATTTGTTACCGAGCAATTTATCTTGTAGAGGAAGCCAACATGCCACAGCCAATAAACTTACTGTCAAATGGAGAGTTGCAAATAATTAATATGCACCCACTAAGCTGGGGTGGGGGTTAAACAGGGAAGATCCCAAATCTTCTTTGCTACCGTGAAAAAGTGAAACATATTTTTATATAGAAGACAAGATTGACTCACTATGGTCAATTTTATTATTGCGCAAGCCACTAGCACAAGTTTTGTCACAAATAAAAAAGTGGCCGATTTTGAGGCAAATAGCGAACAAAAGGCATCATCGCAAAAATAATGGTATGAACTGTTGTTTAAAAGTTCCTATGCTTTGAGTCATGCGTGTTGCAGGTCACTGACAAGGACTCCTACGAGGAGGGGGGTTCCGATGGCAGTGTGTATGTGAATGGACTCTTCATAAATGGATGTCAATGGGACAGATCAAGGTACAAAGTAGCATTTTGCATTCTATGTTGTTATCGTTATGATGCCCTTTCCGATAATTATCCACGCTAAACTATAAGAACATCATTTTAAACTACTTTTTTATTATTATTAAGCACGCTGTTATGTGATTGTCTATGAAATGCATATGAAATTTCTGAAGATTCCTTTTGAAATTACAGTGTCTATTTCCGATATTTCAACTTACGCTCGGTGCACAGAAATCATTCATGGCTCATGATGGTTTTAATTGATGAGATTTGTGATGCGTTTTAGTCCCATTGAGAAGGTGGAATAAAAAAAGTAGCCAACTAAAAAAGGTGTATTACCGTAGCTTGTCACATCGTGCCTTTTGCCACTTTGTAACAAAAAAAGTAATAATCCACTGAAATTAATTCATAATTTAATCAAAAACTGAAATTTCAGTTCCACATTGAAAGACTCCGACCCCCGAGTTCTCTTCCAAAAAATGCCAGCAATCATACTTCAACCATCAGGAAAACAGCCTACTGATAATCAAGACAGCCATAACTTATCCAATTCAGCAAATCACGGTATCAATTCTGGACACATTTATCAGTGCCCTTTATACAGAACTGCCGAGCGAAGAGGAGTGCTGTCAACAACTGGCCATTCCACTAACTTTCTCATGATGATCGACCTTCCTTCAGAACGAGAACCCAGTTTCTGGATAAACAGAGGTGTTGCATTAGTTTGCCAACTTGAAGACTAAAACGAAAGATTCCAGTATGATCATTTAACATAGAATTGGATCAGTTTTCTTTGCTGAGCATCTTAGTTTGACATCAGTAGTTATGACAACTTATATATTGCACTAATTTAATATTTATCTGATTAAACATCTCCGTGCCTGCCTCGATTTGTTTACATTTTGCAGCAAACAAATTCCAAGCTAATTCAGTGTCAAATCGAAATGGAATTTCAATTTGATGAACACATTTGTTGTCACCAATTAAAAACAGAAACAAAACAAGTGCAAAAATGCATTCATTTTAATCGAAACAGATTAACTGAGCAAATATTGGTTTGAAAAAATTTTAAGTGGAAAGCAGGGAAACAATGTTTTTTAGTATTCAAAAGTCAACAATACATTTTGTGAGAGAGCTACCGAAATACTCATCACCATAGGACTCATTGACTAAATTTTGTACCGACTGAGTAAATTTGGTCCGTAACCACCATCATAATTTTACCAAAATAGCCACGACCAAAATTCTCGCGCAAAGAGAACATCTCAGAAAATTTGAGACAGTATCCCCCACCAGTTTGTTTTTAATAACTGCCGTCATCTTCTCAGCGGCTATTATTTGGGCACTCTCCTTTTTTTACAATCCAAAGAATTTGTGTTTTATTGGTGCGCTGTCGTTTTCGTTAAAATTAGAGATGTTCGTGATCCTACAAAGGTATGTAAGGTATGTTGTGTCAGCGCTTTAATGTTCTCAATTTGCGGCAATTTGACTTTGATTTCTGACCTTCATTAGCCTCGCAACAGCTTTTGTTTGGGCGCTCTCATTTTTACAATCCAAAGGATTTTTATTGCATTGGTGCGTTGTCTTTTTGAAGATATGTTTGCACGTTTCACGTCATTAAGAAGTCCATTTAATATGGTAAATTTAATCACGCTGAAGTTTTAAGAGGAACAAAAAACGAGTTCGTGTTTAAATCGTGATTTTTTTGCATCTACCTTTGAGGTGGAATAAGAAATTGGTGCTTGAAAAAATTTGTGCTGAAATTTTTTTCCGTGCATTAGTTTGACTTCTGTGATCAGCGTTTGTGTTCCACTGTTGAGTGCTATTAATATGAAACATTGAACAGTACTACAAGATAAAATCAATTTTCAGAAATAATTTTTACACACTTGATCCCCTACACTAGCGATTTTTCTACTGATGAATTTCAGATAAAACGCAACGTTCACTTAACAGAAAACCGAATGTAAAGATTATGAAGTAGATCCATGTTTCACAGTAGAAAGAGAGAGTCACAAGATGTGATATGATTAATTGCTCTCAAACGATTTTTGTAGCAATTACATTAGTTCTTACGTCTTGTTAATGCGATTTATTGTATGACTGATTCTTTTCTGACCCATTTGACTTTTTGTCCTCAATAACGGGATAAACAGTCTAGGACGTATTATTTTCTCTTGGAGCCTTACGCCTAACCAGTCTCTAAAAATGCGATTCACCAAAACTGTTTGAGGCGACATATGTATGGTGTGAAGGGCCTGATCTTGAGATTTTGACCCCTCACTCAATCACCCCCCTTTTGTCTTGTAACAACTTTTTTCACTGTGAAACTTGGATCTTGTTCATCAACTCTACATTGGTATTTTTGGTAAACGGCCGTTGCGTTTTATCTAAATTAAAGGGGTGCTTACTTTTGCCATTCAACATACATATCTGTTTAACTTTGCCTATTTCCAATTGTGTGATTTTATCAAAGGGTAGTTAATTCTGTTCATACTTTTTCTCGACGTTTTGATGTCAATGAGAAGTCAAGTTAGAGTGGTGATTTCAGACACGCTAGAGTCGTGAAGGGAGAGAAAAAGCGACTAAGTTTGAAGCGTAACTTTTCTCAATGTGGTTTTCAAATGGACAAGAAATCGGTGTTTGAGCCAATAATTGGTTCCTGATTATTTCTTTTTCTCAAACTGTTATTCAAATTCTTTCCAGAATTTGTTCTCCGTATTGAAAGGTTATAGATGTGCTCCAATTGTACCTACTTGAAACAATCTGACCCCTTCAGTGCGCAGCCAACAGTTTTTCATGGCTTAATTTTTGCCCATATTTTTATTATTCTTGTTTGTTATCACTTATTCTCACTAATTACAAG
>NW_027449530.1:0-18580 GCF_964194025.1 Convolutriloba macropyga | reverse complement strand
TAATGAATGAATCCATTTAAATATGTGTGATTAGTCGTGAAGAGCCGAGAAAAAATTGATTAATTTTCAAAGTTACCGACTAAGCCTGTATAGCATTGGCAACAAACTATCATAGTGCTAACACAAAATGTGCTTTCGAAAAAAATAGCACATTTGTCTCCATAATCTGATGGCTACCCTAAATTTACATTAAATTAAACACTTGGTCTTGCTAATCTACATAGAATTTTCCATTATAATCACACGGTGAAAACAGTTGACTCAAAGAGTCAATTCTTTTCGTTATTATTACGAAGATAGCAACTGGATAACAAAAAAACACATGACTAATAAAAAAAACGATTTTGAATTAAGTAGTTAGTTTGTTTTACAGTAAGCTTTCGCCGTTTAATAATTTTCGCATGGTTGCCAACTTGATGCGACAAAAATTAGCAACTTGTACACAAAATCTACAAAAAGAAGAATTAAAATGAGCAACAAATCTCGGTTTCTTGTCATGGTATATGAAAAGTCAACAGTCAGTCAAAAATTGTCACTCGTTTCAACAAAAAGCCAAATTTATTGAAATTGTTTTTCTGGGCATTGCCCTCTTATTGAAACTACAAGATTCTGACCTGTGCTAATTACTCTAGATTTTGATTAACTTAAATTTGATCAATTCAGAAGTTCACTAATTGAAGACAATCGTTTTGAGGTAACGACAACTTAAAGGTTTGATTTTCTTTAAGGTCAGAACATCAGTAACCTGAGAATCGAAAAAGAAATTGGTTCTTTTTAGTTGACTTGATATCTGATGTGCCAATGAAATTTGAAGTTTTAATTCATTAAATAATAAAAATGTGTCTTAAATTTTAAAATAAAAACCATCGCAGATAGTTTTTTTTTGAATTATATATATATATATATATATATATATATATATATATATATATATATATATATAAGGCAAAAAACTATCTCTGAAGGGGTTTTCAAAACTCTTAGCCACAGTTTTAATGTTTTATCCAATAAACCTTCAAATTTTATCTGCACATCAGCTATAGAGTTTATTTTAAAAAGGCCCAAATTGTTTTTGCTTCCTTAGATTACCGAAGTTCTGACTTCAGGAAAAAGTAAGCTTTTAAGTTCTCATTACCTCAAATGTTTTGTCTTCAATTATTGAACTTTTGAATTGAAGTAATAGGAAAAAACTTACAATAAAAAAAATTGACACAATTTGATCTCTCTTCGTTTTATAATGAACGAAATAAATTAATAATGTGTGATCAGTTGTGAAAAGCCGAGAAATAATTGATTCATTTTCAAGATTACCGACTAAGCCTGTATAGCAATGGCAACAAACTATCTTAGTACTAACACAAAATGTACTCTCAAAATAATAGCATATTTGGCTGTATCATATGAAGGCTACCCTAAGTTTACACTTATTTGAAGCTTTGGTCTTGCTATTCTATGTAAGAACAATTATAATCACAAGACCTGACTCTTTAGTTACTTGGCTTCAAAAAAGCAGTTTTTATTGTTAATATTCCGAATACAAGATAGCAACTGGATAAAAAACTTATGACTAATAATAAAACTGATTGTGAATTAGGTAGTTAAGTTTTGTTTTACTGAAAGTTTTTGTCCACCTTAAGTTTTTGCATAGCTGCTGACTTGATGCGAAAAAAATTAACGACTTGTACACAAAATCTACAAAACAGAAGAATTAAAATGTGCTAAAAACCTCGATTTCTGATCATGATATATGAAAAGTGAAAAGTCAGTAAAAATATTTTCACTCGTTTCAACAGAACGCAAAATTTTTTGAAATTGCTTTTTCGGTAATTTTCCACATTATGAAGCTACCAGATACTAATCTGTACTAATTATTCTAGGCTGAGATTAACCTAACTTTAACTTATCTTAACTTTATATGTTGGAGCTGAGCTTAAGGAATAACAAGCTTGCATAGGCGGGGAAAATAGAAACAAAACACTTTCTGTTGTCTTAGTCATTTAATAGTTATAGTTGTAGTTCTAGTTCTAGTTACAGTTTGTCACGTGAGAAAAAAGAGAAAAAGGGGAAATAACAAAAAAGCAACACAGAACGCAACGTAGCAGCCGCAGAAAACGGCTTAAAGTATAACTCAGCAAAATATTGCAAAAATAAATTGTCTTGAGCAGTAAATAACGTGTTACTGTGTCTTGAACTAGAAATATTCCTGAGCAGTAAATTGTTACTGTGTCTTGTATTCAAAATATTATTCTTGAGCAGTAAATTCTGTTACTGTGTCTTGTATCTACGAATTATTGGAGCTGAAATTCAACTGTTACAACCCCAACTTCTGGCATTCTCAACTTGTGAGTACAAACAACAAAAGCCAACTTAAGTTTAAATTTAAATATTTTTGCACAAACAGGTCTTAGACATATATCTTTGTCTTCGATTTGTTTTTTCTATCGGATTGAACTGGTATACATAAAGAGATCCCGTATTGTGTGATCTGTAGCAATCCAGTTCAAATTGATAGTTGAAAAAACTAAGATTAGCCAATAGTTACGAACTGAATTTGTAATGCAACGGTAAGTACAGCAGAACGGATATACAGTTACAACAGCAAACTGCATAAACGAAGTATCCGGACAAATTTTGTAACCACTCAGAACGAACTGGGCGGTGTAAAATTTTCTTTGTGAAACACAAGGAGAGCAGCCGTTACATTTGGTCCGCCGACCCGGACAGTGGAATAAACTGCTGTCCAACCCAACAGTCGAAGTGACGAAGTCATCGACGAACGAGAACAAAAGTCAACAGGCAATTCAACAACGCAAAGCCAATTAGGCAAAGCAAATGGAACGTTGAAAAGCAAAACTAAATTAAAGCAAACAAATAAAGGAGCTGTAGAGGTTCAAGCTGCAGTCCCGAAGTACACAAGAAGTGACTCCGTCACAGAGTCAAAGCGTTTTGGATCGACAGATTAACAACTTGCGAAACAAGTGGATTAAGAAACAGGAAGAAGGTTTTGAGCTAATTGATAATCGAGATCGACCAAGCAAGCTCAAGACTCTTTATCAGCAGATACTGCAATTGGACGACAGCATTCAAAAACTCGTGAATAAGAAAGCTGAGACTCTCCGAGACCCAGATATTTCTTTAAAACGCAAACTTGAGAGAGAAAAATACTTTCAATATTTGAACGCAGAGTGGTTACCGTATATCCACGGAGAGACAAACATGTCAAGCCAGCAAAGCCAGTCAACTCTTCATGCCAATGAAGAGCAACCGCCTGCGAATAATGTGCATCAGTTAGAACAAAACGTTGGAATTCCAGAGTTTAACCAAAACCATGGTAACACAAGCAATGCAACGACGAATACGGTTACACGGACAATCAACCAGGATACAGAAAACGCTTCGGAAACATCTTCAGTGAAACGTCAGGTTGAAGAACGAATAAAAGAATTTGAAATTGAATTTGAAAGAAAGTTGCAAATCGAACGAGCACAATTTGATCGAAAGAGGTTGGATCTAGAAATGCAAATGAAAGAACTAGAGATGCAACATCAGCTTCGGGAAAAAGAGCGAGACCTAGAGCGCCAATTGCAAAAAACAGCGTTGGAGAAAGATGACTTCCGTTCTCAATCGACTAAGGCGCGTGACAAGTCACCTATCAATTGGACCCCAAAAGGGAGAGATGTCTCGGAGTGGGCGAATTCGATGAACGACACGCGAACGCCAATTCGACCAAGAGCTCGCTTTGACGTCAGCCCTGAACGGAATAAGCAGAGGCATTACCCATGGTACCCAAACTCTCGCGAACGCTCAGTAAGTGTTGAAGGGCGGGATATATCGCCGATAGCTGGAAGGTACTACAACACTGGACATTCAAGCAGTAGTTTACCAAAATTGAGGTTGAACAATTTTGACGGAAACCCACTGGAGTGGCCTGAGTGGTCTAGCATGTTCATAGCAACAGTAGATAAACGCATGATTCCCGACTCAGAGAAAATGAGCCATTTGAAGACACTGCTAACAGGCAAAGCAAAATCTGCAATCTCGGGAATGGGCTATTCTGGACAGTTTTATAGTGCTGCCTGGAACATTTTAGAAAGAAAATTTGGAAGGCCGCATGTAATTATAGATGCGCACCTCGAGAGCCTACGAAAAACTAATCAAGTGAAACCTCATGATTCAACCAGCCTGATTAATTTTTCTGTTATTGTATCTAACTTCGTGAACGTGCTTAAAGAGTACAAACATATTGGTGACTTGCAATCAAGTTCGACATTGTACATGGCAGTTGATAAGCTACCTCAAGTTCTTAAAGAAAAATGGTGGTTCTACGTCGATGACAAAGACGAGGACTGGCCTGATCTAATCATGTTTGAAAAATGGCTATCACGAATGGCATTCGTGCATGAAGGGTTTTCAGCGTTTAAAGGGGAACGCAAAGAAGAAGACCGACGCAACGCAAATAGAGAAAAACAATTCTCGAAGACATCGAACTTCAGTGCAAGTTCAAACCTGCAAGAAACCAAGCAGACGCAAAGCGATCACTGCCCATTAGCCGATGGCACTCACAAAATTTGGAACTGTCCATCATTCAAAAACATGAGTGTGAATGATCGATACGTGGCAGTGAGGAGAGAACGCTTATGTTATGGATGTCTGGGAAAAGGACATGCAATCAATGATTGCAAAGTCAAATTGTGCGGTATAAACGGATGTACCAAAAAGCACAACAGACTGCTACACTCAGAAAACCGAATGGACGAGGGTAGTCACGCAGTTAACGTAAGCGCAGCAACAATCAACCAGAGTAACCAAGTTACTAGTTTTCTTCAAATAGTTCCGATATCGGTTCAGAGTGGTGGTAACAGGTTGACTACCTACGCTTTCCTCGATAGTGGTTCAACAGTATCGTTCATCGATCAAAGCGTTAAGGATCAACTACAAGCCAAAGGCACAGACGTTACCTTGAACATAGCTGGCATACATGGGACGCACGATTTGAGGACAGAGAAGGTTCCTATCACAATAAAGGGACTACATTCAAAGGTGCACTCAATTGAAGCGTTTGCACACCCATCAATCTCGTTGGGAAACACAACATATGACTACAGGGAACTGAAGAACAAATTCAGACACCTGAATGTTCTCACTAACAGAACATTCAACCTGATGGAAGTAGGCATCATACTTGGTCAAGATGCTTACGAAATTCAACGTCCATTGGACTATAAGATTGGAACACGAAGTGATCCTTTCGCCGTCTTAACAGAATTAGGATGGGTAGTCAGTGGTCCCATGACAGGCAAGAAAAGTCAAAATGTTTGTCATTTCGCCTCCACAGAAGATGTGAAAGTGGCCAAAAATATACAATCATGGTGGGACATAGAAACCTATGCTTCCAAAATAAATGTTGTAAGTCAATCAAAGAAAGAGCAGCAAGCTCAGAAATTTCTAGAGAGCACGACAAAGTTTACAGGCGAGCGGTACGAAGTGGGCATGCTCTGGAGCGAACCAGAACCCAATCTCCCAAACAACTACGGCTCGGCCCGTGGTCAACTCTACTCACTGGAACGAAGATTCCAACGAGACCCAAATTTAAAAGAATTGTATCAACAGTCAATTGATACAGATGTTGAAAAAGTATTTGTGAAGATCCTTGGCAAATCGGAAGTCAAAGGCTCTTCCGGAAAGGAACGGTATTTGCCACACCATCCAGTACTAAACCCCAACAAACCGGGTAAAGTTCGCCGTGTTTGCAACGCTGCAGCAAAATACAAGAATATATGCCTAAATGACAAGTTGTTAGCCGGACCCGATCTACTACACGGATTGATCGGAACAATATTCAGATTTCGAGAAGGACCAATTGCCCTAACCGCAGATATTGAATCAATGTTTCTGCAAGTGCAAGTTCCTGAACGGGATAAAAGCTGCTTGAGATTCTTGTGGAGACCAACAATGAACGAACCTGTGCAAATTTACGAGTATCAACGTCATGTTTTCGGAGCTAAGAGTTCACCAACATGTGCCAACTACGCTCTGAAGCGAGTAGCCATCGATAACGAGGACGAGTTCCCAATTGCAGCAAAAACAATCCAAAACAACTTCTACATGGACGATTTCATCAAGTCAGTCGAAACACCTGAAGAAGCAATCAAGGTTTTCAAACAACTGCAACCTCTTCTCTCAAAACATGGATTTGAACTGAAGAAGTGGATCACCAACAGCGACGTGGTAACCAACGCAATCCCAGAGGACTTAAGATCAATCAGCAAAACAAAGCAGGTTGAAGTAGAACCCAGCCAGGAAGGGTCATCAGTGCTTGGGGTTCAGTGGACGATTACCGATGATAATCTACAGGTTTGTAGAGGTACAAGCAAAGAAGTTGAGACCCCAATCACCCAAAGGAAGATCTTATCTCTAGTTTCTTCAGTGTTTGATCCTCTTGGACTGTTTGCACCATTCAGTGTCCATATGAGACGACTCCTGAAGAGCATCTGGACCAAAAATGGACAACATTGGGACAACTCAGTAGAACCTAACGAAGAAGAAGAGTTTCCGAAGTGGAAAGCGCAGCTTCCGGAAAAAGCGGAAACCAGCATTGATAGAAGATACTTCAGCACAACCAAGGACCAATGGGAACTTCATGTGTTTGCCGACGCATCTGAAGACACAATGTGCGCAGTGGCACACCTACGTTCAAAACCCAAAGAATACTCAGCAGACTTAGCATTTGTAATCGGAAAGTGCCGAGTCGCACCGATGCGACACCTTTCCATACCACGCTTGGAACTCCAAGCAGCAGTGATGGCGGTGAGACTTAAAGAGCAGATAGTGAAGGAACACGAATCGAAGATTCACAGTTCTAACTTCTGGACAGACTCCACAACTGTTCTGCAATGGATTCATGGCTCCCACCGTTAGCAACAGGTGTTTGTTTTAAACAGAGTGACTGAGATTTTGGATACAACTAATGTTTCACAGTGGAATCATGTGAGTGGTATTAACAATCCAGCTGACATCGAAACACGAGCGATCAATGTTGACGAACTTAAGAGAAGTGAATGGCTCACTGGGCCGGCCTGGTTGAAGCAACCAGAGAACGAATGGCCTGAACAGGTGAATTTAACATTTGCTTCAGACGAACAAAACAACGAAATGGTCTTCTCAGCAAAGGTTGAGGAGAAAAAGCCGATGATTCAGTGGAAACGATTCAGCAATTACAATCGACTAGTAAATCTAATGGCATACATACAGCGTGTATTCAAAAAACACAAACCGGCGACAAAAACACTAAGTGTTGAAGAAAGAGAGGATGCACAAGCAAGCATCTTCAGACTACTGCAGCAAGAACAGTTTACTGAAGAGATGAAATCTCTCAAGGCTGAAAGGGAAATTCCAAAAAACAGCAAAATCCTCCAGTTTTCACCATTCATAGACCAGCAAGGACTTATTCGTGCTCAAGGCAGAATAGGTAAAAGTCATCTGAACTTCGAAACCAAGCATCCAATACTGTTACATTGGAAGCACCATGTAGTTGAATTATTCTTGCAAAATGAACATAAGAATAATCACCACGAAGGTACTGAACATGTCAGAAACATAGTCCAGCAAAAATTCTGGATCCTAGGCATACGAAATGCTTTGAGATCGATCAAAAACAAATGCATTAGATGTCGAAAGGGAAAAGCCCAAACAAAGGCACCAGTAATGGCAAATCTACCTGATGAACGATTAGTGGCAACGACAGTGTTCTCGAATGTGGGCGTAGACTATTTCGGACCATTCACAGTAAAGATTGGTCGAAGAAACGAAAAGCGTTGGTGCTGTCTATGCACATGCCTTACTGTACGAGCGGTACACATAGAGATTGCACCAAAACTAGACACTGATTGTTGTTTGAACGCAATTATGCGATTCATTGCACGAAGAGGCAAACCGGTCAGAATGATTAGCGATAACGGTACAAACTTCGTTGGAGCTGAAAAAGAACTGGCAGAGTATATAGCAGCATGGAACAAGGTGCGAATTGAAGAACATCTGATTCAACAAGGTATCAGATGGAAGTTCAACCCACCTGCATCACCACACTTTGGAGGAGTGTGGGAAAGACTGGTTAGGAGTTGCAAGAAGGCAATGTACGCAGTGCTGGGCAATCGATCAGTCACGGAGGACGTTCTGTCAACCACGATGTGCCTTGTTGAACAGATGCTGAATGCTAGACCGCTGACACAAGTCAGTTCTGATGCTACCGATTTAGAAGCTATTACTCCAAACCATTTCCTACTTGGCAACAAGAACCTTTGTTTACCGTATCTATCAGGTGCAGAGCAATTTGTTGATCATAGAAAGCTCTTCCGACAAACACAAGCTTACGCAGACCTCATCTGGGACAGATTCCGTAAAGAATACTTGCCAACGTTGAATAGTCGAAAGAAATGGCAGACCACCACGGACAGAAGTCTTCAGCAGGGTGATCTTGTGTGGTTAGTGGAAGACAGTGACAAACGTGGATATTACGATCTGGGTCGAATAATCGAAACCTTTGAAGGTTCCGACGGAGTGATTCGATCAGCGACAATCCGAACGAAAGTTGGATACTACAAGAGACCAGTAGTGAAGCTGGCTCCAGTGCTATCAATGGACGAAGATGTTTTCACGAAGGAAAACAAGGCCGGCGATGTTGGAGCTGAGCTTAAGGAATAACAAGCTTGCATAGGCGGGGAAAATAGAAACAAAACACTTTCTGTTGTCTTAGTCATTTAATAGTTATAGTTGTAGTTCTAGTTCTAGTTACAGTTTGTCACGTGAGAAAAAAGAGAAAAAGGGGAAATAACAAAAAAGCAACACAGAACGCAACGTAGCAGCCGCAGAAAACGGCTTAAAGTATAACTCAGCAAAATATTGCAAAAATAAATTGTCTTGAGCAGTAAATAACGTGTTACTGTGTCTTGAACTAGAAATATTCCTGAGCAGTAAATTGTTACTGTGTCTTGTATTCAAAATATTATTCTTGAGCAGTAAATTCTGTTACTGTGTCTTGTATCTACGAATTATTGGAGCTGAAATTCAACTGTTACAACCCCAACTTCTGGCATTCTCAACTTGTGAGTACAAACAACAAAAGCCAACTTAAGTTTAAATTTAAATATTTTTGCACAAACAGGTCTTAGACATATATCTTTGTCTTCGATTTGTTTTTTCTATCGGATTGAACTGGTATACATAAAGAGATCCCGTATTGTGTGATCTGTAGCAATCCAGTTCAAATTGATAGTTGAAAAAACTAAGATTAGCCAATAGTTACGAACTGAATTTGTAATGCAACGGTAAGTACAGCAGAACGGATATACAGTTACAACAGCAAACTGCATAAACGAAGTATCCGGACAAATTTTGTAACCACTCAGAACGAACTGGGCGGTGTAAAACTTTCTTTGTGAAACACAAGGAGAGCAGCCGTTACATTATGCATCGGTTTTTTTTCTTATGATATTTTATCAAAAAGATAACAGGAGTTAATTCGTATTCTGAGTTCGGGATCTGATATTAACAGAAAAGGCAGTTCAAACTTAAACCCATGTTCATGAAACGAATTCAGAGCAAACACATTTAGTGTTCACTACCAATATTTAGACGAAATTAAAGAAATCATGATTGCTGATGCATTGGAGCTTATTTGCTTCTATCAATTTTGCATTTACTTTATTACTAAATTGAATAATAAAACCATTCTTGTTTATTCAATTTATTTAAATAACACTTCAAGACAAAAGTGTTCAATCTTCCGAAAATTGTTGTTCAACTTTTGATATTTAATAATTATATTTGTATTGCTCTTGGTTCTTGCTTTACCATATTTGCAATCGACTAGGTCGGGTAATAATAAAATTGATTGGTAATAAATATTTACCGACCTTGTATATTACTTTTATTTCAGAACTTACTATTTACGCTTTCTGTTTCCAAATTTGATACAAATATTTTCCATTTATTATGGAAGTTCTTCCCTTAGAGGACCCTGAGGAGGGTCTAAACATTATTCCACAACCTCCCGGATGTTTGAACTCAAACCCCTACGTGAAAACTTCTCTCAGTCATCGTTTATTTATAACTCAGTTAGTTAACTCAGATATAACTGGAACTGTCATTCGTACTTTTAGCGGCGTTATTAATCTCCTTAGTCTAAAAAGTGGTGAAAGAGAAAAAATAGATGGGTTTGTCCGGGAATCGAACCTGAGTCTGGGGTGCTTGTTTGTACCCAGAACTGAAAACAATGAATTATATTCGATCAAAACCGTAAGTCAAATTTGTGAGAAAGAAAAAGTTGAATTGATTGAATCGATCGGAAATTCGATTGTTTACCAATTGAACTTGTTTCAACACTTAATAAATTCTGATTACAAAATTGATGAAAACGGAATTGAAATTGATTTGAAAAATTCGTTTATCAAAGTTATTATCCTTATATGGTCACAAAAAGATGTCACGAAAGATCATTCCGCTAAATTTATAACCGGCTTAACCAGTTTTATTAAACAGAAATCAGAAAATGGGAAACATTTCCCCAATTTTCGGATTGACATCAGATTATCAAATCCTGATGGAATTAAATCAGCTTTAACATACAAACCCAATTCAGAAATCGCTCCCGAGTCAAATCAGGTTTTGTTCAGGCATTTTATTAGTTCTTTGATTGAAATTGAACAAAATTTTGCTAAGCAAAATTCTCACAACACGTTCTACGCTTTGAGCACTGAAAAATTTAGAAGTTTCAACGATCAAGAATGCTCATTTCAAAATGTCGCCTCAATTGTAAAAATATTCAATAATTATTTCCCTTCCAAACACTCAAAATTGGAATTAGTCCCGAATTTGCTTCAAGCTTTTGAAAATTTACTTTACATGACGACAGATTATGGAAAACTTGAGCATATTACCAAATATGGATCTTATATGGGCGAAGTTCGAGACTTTTGTCACGATTTTCTTTCAAAGTTGTCCAAGTCCAACGGAATTTTCCTTAAAAATTTCACCGAAGCTCATTTTTCAACGTTATTACACAACACTTCGCCGCAGCCAATCAGATTTCAGATTGATTGGATCTATTGCGGTGACGTAATAGTTGGTTTTGAAATCGGTTACGCCGAAGATCCCGACAAGCCGACAACTTTAATTGCCAAGAAAATCGAACAGGCTTTAACAAAAATTATACCCCAAATGGAATTAATAATTCACACTTTTTATACAAGTTACCTAGCCTCTTCCATAGGCGATGATAACACCCGGGATAACGATTTTGCAAAATTTCTTGAAACGAAATTCAAATTCATAATTTTTATCACCAATATAAAATTATCAACTTTGAAGAAGACTATTTCCAGCTTTAAATCAGCGCTCAAAAATGAAAAATCGGCTGGAAAATCTACCATTCGGACCCAAGTTGTAAACCCAGTAAGAAATTGTGCTGATAATAGTTTGAATCGACTTTTATTCCTAGCGGAAGACCAAAACAATGGGCTAAAATTGTTAAAAATTGATCAAAATCTCGACGTTGTTGATTCTGGTTTAAAAGTTGATGAGCTTTTCCAGCAAAAGTTGGATCAAACATTTGAATTTGTTGAATATGCCAGCGCACTTTTTACTCTGGCAAGCTTGAACAAAGTGTTTGATTCACAAGAAGAGAATATAAAAACTGACTCCAAAGTTTCATTCGAAATTGAAGAGCGTTATTGGGACTCGTTTATTGAATGGAACCAAAAACGAAACAAAGGTTCTAGTTCATCGATTGGCCTTCAGTTTATACTGAGTCCTGAGCAGCATCGAATACTTTCCGAAAATAAACGATTCGTAGCGATTGTTGGCGAGCCCGGATCGGGTAAAACGTCACTCTTATTGGCACAAAGGAACGGATAGATCTGATTTCTTTTCCTCTCTCTTCCTTTGAAAAATTATAAAATTGAGCTAACCAAAATGAGATTGCTCTATACATAGTTGTTGGCAAATGCGTTGACAAACCAACAGAAACAGAAAATTTGCTAAGTCTATATATCAGCCAACAGAACCCACCATAGTTGAAATAATGAAGCTAGACTATAGTGACTACGAACCTAAAAGCAAGCAAAGCCACTGAGACCCAAGTTGGTAAGAGAGCCAAATGTATGAAGGTGGTGGTGGACAGTAGAGAAAAAAAATAAGCGGATCGGAAATTGAGAAGGAGGATCAGGGAGATTGTGAAAAAGGATGTTAATCAGCATGGAGCAAATAGATCGTGGGAAGCGGCAATCTGCTGCCAAAATTGAAGCAAGGAAGAACGGTACCGAGTCGGTGAAGGAATTAGTGAAGGGGATATTGGAGAGAGAGTCGGGAAAGATCTAAACTGAAAACTATTATCATAATCATCCTCATCATCATTACATCATCATCATCATCATCATCATCAACAACAACAACAACAACAACATCATCATCATCATCATCGTCATCACCGCATATTCCGTCATAATCATCGTTGTTTTTTATCTAATAATCTTAGTTTATTTTGTTGTGGTTTAGCTCCATTCACCGCACTAGATTAATGCGAACTGGTCCGTAGTCAGTCACAGAGAATGCAAAATAAACAGCTGGAGTCGAACGGCCAGCGTGCGTGCCCGCATAAGTTTCCCACTGACATTCTGATTGTCTGGTCGAACTGACATACACATAATAATAATTGAAAATGCTCCAGCAATCATGCGTAAGTCGGTCAAATCAAACTCGAAGACATCATCAGTCACGTTACAGGAAAGTACTTCATCGTGGAGAGAAAATAGGCAACGATTGGGTCCAGATTCCAAAAGGCGTTTGACTCAGGCTTCGATATTTCAACAAGAGGCTCGGTCACCAGTTAGGACTACCGATAATGCTGAACACGCGCAGTTCTACGTACGATGACAAGTAAGTAGGGTTATACCTTGGAACTGGGTAACGTCAAGAGAATTGGAACTGAAACAAGCGTAGTTATTTCATGAGCAAACCATTTTTAACAATATACTCTGAATAAATTACGAGACTCCGTTCCGGAACAACTTAGAAAGTGGATTAGTTCCATACGACGATAGCCTTATTTGCTTACATAACCGCGTTATCAGTTGTTTGTTTAGGTAACCCATAGGATCGATCTGCCAAACGGCTGGCACACCGTTGACACACCCGACAAGCCATGATCACTTTCTGGCACCATGGTCACAATTTTTGACCTGGTACTTCCCCGAAAGTTTTTTCCAGCTTTTTTCGGTCAGCTTGATCCCATTCTTCGTGATCCTAAGTATTATAGAATAAGCATTTTTGCTATTGAGATTTTTTTTTAATGTCCTCAAAACATTTCCTCGGCTCGGATATCGGACTGTGAAATTCTTTTCCCTGCGGCCGAGTAGCTTAGAGGCCGTCTTGGAGAGATTGTTGTATCAGAATATGCTCTAAAAATCTCTAATAATCATTATCACTGAAAGAAGATAGAATTATATAATTTGCCCAAATTTGGACCTAATGTGAAATTTTTTACAAGTTGCGGCTGAAAATTTGTCCACAACCCTTGATTTTGAGAAGCCGACATCTTGTTGTTATTACGTGGGTACCAGCATTTCACTAGGGCACAACTATGATTCCATCATAATGAGATTGGTAGCAATGGCATCACATGGGAGAAGCTGCTAACACTTAAAAGGGGAAAAGATGATAACTTTGGGGTGAAATCCGGAGTCCCTCAATTTGAGTATTATGAACGGCACTTATTATAGGGTGCAAATAGGCTGATACGGCTGAATGTAAACCTTACACCGCAAACAGCTATATGTAAACAAAACTCCCAAAACCCTTTCAAAAATTGCGGAAATTCCATGTATGTCGAATCGACGGCCTATTTGACTGACATTTATTAAACACGTGACGGCATTTAACACACAAGCGTATAACAGCGTTGGTATTTTTGAATGTAAATAATTGCCATTAGCAGTATAGAAGGCTGAAATCACTATGCCATTATGACGATTGTTTGTTTGAGCAAACAAATTGTTTTATTAGAATGAAAATGCCTACACTATAAGCGCAGGGCAGAATTTGTTAACAGTGAACGAGTAATTAATTGATTGTTTGGCACATTTTGTAGGTATTTTTGAGCGAGAGGCTCAGTTTGCATTATTAAGCGCCGTTGCGTAATCTTTGTCGGAGCGATTGAGTCACAGGCTTTGAATAGTTGCTGAATACGAATGTTTGTTAGTCGGCAGAGGGCTTGTAAATTTGAGCGTTGAGCTCTGATAGTAGTGTCTAGCTTGTTTAAATTTGCTGGAAGGTTAGGTAAGAAAAAGAGCGACGTTCTGATATATACGCGCGTTTTACGGAACTTTGAAGCGGGTAGATGATAATCGTACCAAGACAATTTTGTTTTACGAAGTTTCGGTTGTTTGTCGAATTTCGTTGTGCTTGAAGATTACCTGTCAGTACTCTGAATAGTTTTAATGTGTATTCCAGTTAGTGCTGAACTATTGTTGTTCTAGTTGGATTATAGTTGATTAGTTATTGCTTTGTTTGAGTTTGTAGATACTCTCATTCCGCTGGCTATTTACTTGTTTGGTTTGATAATTGAAGAGTTGAGTTGCACCGAGTATTTTGATAAAGCCGAGATAGCAAACAAACGGGGTTATAAACAAAATTGAACCACCTGACAAAGCTTTTAAAATTGTTAGATCTGGGCGCTAGCTCCCGTTGTAGACTGCCTAATAAAGTTCAGAATCTTACTTTTCCGAAAGTAAAATATTCTTACCGATTGTTGGTGGACCTGGATCGGGTAAAACTTCATAGATCTGATTTCGTTTCCTCTTTCTTCCTTAAATATCAATCACTTTTAGAAAGTAGTGATAGCAGTCGTTCATCACAATATATTGTAGCAGGGAACTAAAACAGCTGGAGATTTCAAGTTTTTTCAAATAAAAATTTGGCAATTTAATAGTTCTGCTGGATTTATATATTCTCTAGTTGTTTTCACTCTATGGTTAACTTGGCTTGGACGTGACAGGCAACCCACCCCCACGAAATAAACCCATGTTCAGAATTGCAATACCTCAAGTTGCGGTGCTCGCTGTGATTAGACCAGACAATATTTAACCATGATCAGACCAACGCAAACGGCAACGCGCCGTGATTAGGTTGTAAATCGTTTTACATTCATACTCGTTTTTCACTTCATTTTTTAACAGACCCAAACTTTGAGTTTATAGTTTCCAATTATCAACACGCAACTGAAATTGCAATATAGTTCCAGTGATATGTACTATCAACAGAGATTTCTTGTATTCAAAAATGGCAGAAAATTAGCAGGATCTTTGAAATCTTAAAAAATAAAACCGCAAAAAATTTCCAAATTAAACCACTCTTCAATGTTTCTGTTTTGTGTGAATTCGTATAGTTTTTCGTTGTTAAAAAATTATATTGGGATTTAAAGCAAATCATAAAGCTCCTGAAGATGGAGTTACAACATTAAATTGAAAAACACGCTACCTCATTCTGAAAAGTGACCAATAGAATTGTAGGCAAGCTAAAATTGTGATGTATCAATTTGATCGAATTTTCAACTGTTAAAAAGCACAGTAACCCAATTATTGACATCTCAGTTCAAAGTGCCGTCTTTTTGAAAAACAAAAATATTGTTTTCATGAAATTGGGGCTATATTCGATCATCAAAATGCAATCTCAAATACCGGCAAAATTGACAAAAAAATGTTATAGTGCTCAATTTTGAGCTGCAGTGTTTTGCTATAATGTATTAATCTCACGCTTTGATCAAAACAGTAAAAAAATTAATGAAAAGGAAAGCCGTTCAGTTTTCTCTAATTTTTACAATAATATCATTTGCATCCCAATTTTTGTCCAAACTGACGTTTTTTCTCCCTTTTTGAAAATAATTTTTAAAGTACCTTTTTTATAGCTCTGTGATTGAATTTAGAAAGAAGTGACAATTGACAGGCCTGTAATGTCCACTCTGTTGTAATAATTCTGACAGGTGTGCAAAATAGTCGCTTTTCTGTTTTATTTTATTTTTCACAGCATGGCTTGTCTTCACAACAAAAAATGTCAGTTGGGTTTTTGGAGCAGAGAGAATAATTGTTCGCGTTAGGCGCAAGGTTTTAAAATCTTTAGCCAATTCACTTTCGATGGCGCTATTTTATACAAAAAACCTTCTTATTTGGAACAACGAGCTTGCGGCACTCAGAAAACAATAGGTTTGTTTTAAGAGAACATTTTGGTTCTAGGTTTTGCAGAAATTGAACGCTTTGAAATCGTTTTTCTTAAACAAGTCTTTTTTGTTACGTATACAGAGAGTTGCGGTAATCATCTATAATAAGTTTTTGATAGGAAAAAAGTATCTTAAACTCGACATACTGAATTACCGTCTGATCGTGAGCTTTAGTTTAATAAGTATGCAGCTCAAAAGAGAATCTGAGACAGCGTTTGGATTTTTACGCAAAGTTGTGCATCTTACATAACAATGGGACAGATATAAATAAAAAAACTGGCGCTTGCACAATTCATGGAGGTTAAATAATAGATTTAAGTACCCGATAATCCCGTCAGGGGGTGCACCTAACCGTTGGCCGAAGCCTCAGGTATTTAGTCATCAGACTTCTAGTTGAATGAATTCCAACTCATGAAGACCAGAGCATCCGTGCGAAGACCATCTGGGGTCCAGCTCTTTGAGGAGTCGAGTCCCGTGAGCCTCAACTCTCCTTAAAACCATCTTTCGGGTCTTAGCAGAGCATGTGTTGTCTGGACCAAACATGTAGTGTAGCCACTCTTTATCTTTTAGCTCTGCAATCACAGTTGCAACACTACTCTTTGATGTTATTTCTGTGACTACTACTACATTTATCTTGTCTGGACCGTACACAGTATTTCCTGCTAAAAATCTTTCATTTCAGATACTAATTGTGCGCAGGTATCACACACAGTTTTCCCGCCAACTACTAATCAACTTTTAGTGAATACAGTGCAGCATTCACCTCAAGCTCCCTCACATCACAACCATACTAGCCCTGCTTTCGTTGCCTACTAACAAGGGTTTCTGGTCGATTATAGTTCGCAAGAGACTTCAATTGGAGTCTAGCCAATTCACTACTGAACGAACAAAACGTCATCTACTCGTCTCGATTTCACTTTTGTTACTTTGTTGACTTTCGAATCAGTTAACTTCGACCATCTTTCGCTTATTGGAGACTGTTCCAACAGTTGAAGTCGACGGGACATGACTACAAGAGCCACTTTTGGTCATAGGGTCCCGCCAACAACCACTTTTGCTCCCTTCTTTCAAGGGCGCAATTCCAAGCTCTGCCTCTACTCCTTCATCTCAGGCTCATGTCTGCGCTGATGAGTATCGGACTGACAAGGAATTCACAGCAAATTTGTTTTGAGTCCGTAGGTGGCTTGCTTAGGGCACAATCCTAAGACTATCTGCTTAGCTAACTTCCACTAACTGAGCTAGCAGTAGTTACTCGGGGGCAGCGCGTGGAGGTTACAGATCACGTATACACCCTGGGTTACTAACCCTCCCCACAAGGTTTTCGCCTCAGCCTTGTGCTTCCATGTCTTCAGATGATATATAGGAGCTATGCTCACCTTCTTTTCGTCCAAATGTAATTCAAGTTCAAGCTGAATTTGAAGTTTGGTTCAATTTTCTGGAACCTCTAAGCAAACAAATATTGTGCATATATTGGTTTACGTCAATTGAATTTTTTGTGAAGTGAACCTATGTGTGAATGAGAGACGTTACTGATGAGAAACGGCTTTTCTGAACTCATCCCAAAAATTATCATAAAATAAAGCGAGAGATACCTACCCTCATAGCCAATAAATCTTTATGGTAAGATTTGAAAAGCTGTTAGATTTTCTATATCTGAAAACAACCTTTTAATCAGCTTGAAACCATTCAATTTACAACATACATTGCACCTTCCATTTAAAAATATGAGTCTCTGCTCATCTTCTGTGGTGTAGATCCAAATCCAGGAAAACAATTAGATATGAGGAAAAGTAAACGCACAAACTTGACTCCAGTCAACAAATGGCCGACTTAGACGACGTTGATTGTGTTCTGTTCGCATTTGAGAGCTCAAGACAGCTGTTTGCTGATTGGTTGATGAAAACAGTGAAAAAATATGGCAGTGAAAAGCTCAAATCGAAGTTGAAGATGGTTCCAACTAGTATCGACGGAATTGATCAAGACGATATTGCCAAGAACTGGTAAGAATAGATGTTAAACTGTTGAAAAGCTGAGCAGTAGCAATTAGTTTGGTCGTTCGTGGCTTCAGATTCGACAATATTAAAGTTTAAAATTGATCATGCCGCTTTCAAATTTTGTTTGAAAAATTGTTTGACCTAGGTACATTGTATAAGATAAAATCATTCATAGAAAATATGACCAGGAACAAAGAACAGGATATATATGTGTATATACATATATATATATATATATATATATATATATATATATATATATGTATATGTATATATATATATAAATATATATATATATATATATGTGTGTGTGTGTGTGTAT
>NW_027449529.1:0-15000 GCF_964194025.1 Convolutriloba macropyga | reverse complement strand
TTTTTTCATTCAAATAAAGTTTGACAAAACTTTGATGCTAAAACTTCTAAAATCGGCTGATCACACAAGACGATTGAGTTGCTAGACTTGATAGTTCTTGTTTGTACATTATTTTATATTTCCGCCAACTTAAAACTAAGGCAAAGCTTAATTTAGGATGGCGACGTACAATTGAGTCAAGGAAGAGTGAATAAGGTATTGGAGGAAATGATCGTCAAGCTTCTGCCCAAGCCGAAAAAATAGCGAAGGAGCATTTGAAAAACAGACATTGGCTGTTGTTCTTCGAAAATAGCACTGTTGGGTTGTGAAGGCGTTGCATGGAGGCGTTCGGTTGTGTATGGGCGAACGATTGGATATTGAGAAAAACGACAAAATTGATATAAGGCTGCCTGAGAAAAACCCACTCACGAGATCAAATGTGTGGAATGCTATTGTGCTAGCAATAGGAACGAAAGATTACTGCCATTCAGAAGCAATGAACGTGAGCTTCCAGGTGCAGCAAGCTGCCGGAGACCCAAACTTCCAGCCAATGGTGGATATTCCTGACCCGGACCTTTCTGTACACGAAGCTGTAAATCAGATTCTTCTGAAAGGGACTAATAATGAAGGTGCACGAAGAAGTGTTGAGAGCGGGTTTTCGCAACAGCTAGAAAGGGCTCCTATTAGCGAAGAAATGGGTTCTGATCAAGGTGCAATGTATCAAGATGTTGCTTCTGAGTCGTTTACTGGAAACAGTGATCACTCCTACACTGTTTTAACTCCTGCTGACGTATCACGAACACTGAGTGAAATAGAAGCTGGAAGAGGCGACAACCTCTTGAATACAAGTGGGCTTCTTGATGCCAACGCCGTAAGTGTTGCTTGCTCTAGAATTGAGATTTTTTGTTCGGTATTAAAAGATAAACATTATTTGAGGGACTTTTGAAAACTTAACATTTGTCTAAAGATTCAAGGAGCTGGGATAGTGGTTCAGCCACGGCTATCATCGACGCCTGGAAACGCGAAAAAATTGAAGCGAGGTAAAACTTACGGGCCTAAAGACGTGACGGTAACAGAAGTGCAAAGAGCAGAAATTGAGGCATCAGAGAAAATTAGCAAAGCTGCAGACAAGATCATGGATGCGGCAGTTTTGATCATAGATTGCATGAAAGAGTTGAAGCCGTCCATTTCCTCACTCGCAAATCGGAATTATAGGGAGATCCAGATGTCCTCGAATGCACTCAAACAACTTGTTAGTATTAGTCATGAAATGACAGTGAGATCAAGTTGCTATTTGCTAGACTTGGTGTTCGGATAACTTTTTTATGTCCTGTTCCCTGGCCGGTATTCATCGTATTCTCACTTTTAGTTTTTTGGCAGGCTATGGTTGAGTTGCTAGACTTAACCACAATTGCCAGACTTAAAAACAATTCAATCTCAATTTTTTCCCTCCTGATTTCAGTTGCCGTTATCTCTTAAGTTGTTAAACCGAATATCAACCTACATTTATAAGGCTGAATTTGGCTAAGATTAGGCAGGTTTCCTGTTAAGCATTTTCGTTGACTTTATAAATTTAGACTGCTGAGATTGCCAAACTGGGTGTCCTGCTGCCCACTGCTAAGCGATTCTCTGAACAAAGTGAGCCACGATTACCAATTCCGAAAGGTCCACACAAAGGTGAAGATCTGGCTCTGACAGAAGGAGCTAGTGCGCAAACGCTCGGAAGAAATGCGTGCAAGAAATTGTGGAGTCGTGATGAGATTAAGGCTCACATGCTCTCTCCGAAAGCAAAAGCCCCAAAGCCTGGTGTCATTCCGAGGACTGACTTTAGTCCAACAAGAAAGGAAACTCTCAAGGGTAAACATTATTTCTTTGTAGATTCATATTTTTTTGTCTGATTATATAATATGGGTGGGTTAATTTTTTCGGTAGAGTATATTAGTGGCGCCCTGGTTTTAATGAAGTGAAGCGCTGTGTAAGTTTGTTCTTTGCTTGGTATTTGTTTCCGTCATCTAAGTTTGCATTTATAGTTTTGTTTTTGATGCTTAGAGCTTTTCCGACTCAAGTACGAATCAGAATGGGTACACATGTACGAGATTGCTAAAGTCTCTCTGAACAATTGTGGGAACGAATTGAAGTCCTGTGAGAGGCGAAGTGACTCTCATAATTCAAGTGAAGGTAGTACCAGCAACGGGATCAATGATCAAGAGGGAAGAGTTGTTGCCCAGAACTAAGGAACAATTGAGCTATTCTATAAGAAAACCAAGCAAAAAGCTTTAAGGCGAATGACATTTATTGTTAAATGACAATTCGTTTCAATGTTGCATTTGATATGTATCAAGGATTTTGTGTTATACTGCTTTTCGTGCAGTATTTCTTTTATTTTTTGTTCATTATTACTATGCTACTTTTTCATATGCTTATTTGGGATTCTCATTCTGTAAGATATTGAGTGAAGAATTGTTATGTGCTCATTTTTAAACCTATTTTGAGTTGCTCTTCTGTTTTAATTAACTGGTCGTACAAATTTACTTTATACATTTTAAGTAAATTTTACTTTATTTCAAACAAAAAGCTTGGGACCAGGCTCACTGAGAAAAATCAAGTTGCTAGACTTGGTTTTCAAATTTTTGATAGACCATTGGAGTATTTTGCCCTTTCTAATCTAAATCTTTCTCTATGAGTATTCCGAAACATTGTGGTTGAGTTGCTAGACTCAATCATTTTTCATGTTTTTCACCACTAAGTTTTGCCTCCTCTTGGGACCAGGCTCACTGAGGAAAATCAAGTTGCTAGACTTGGTTTTCAAATTTTTGATAGACCATTGGAGTATTTTGCCCTTTCTAATCTAAATCTTTCTCTATGAGTATTCCGAAACATTGTGGTTGAGTTGCTAGACTCAATCATTTTTCATGTTTTTCACCACTAGGTTTTGCCTCCTCTTGGGACCAGGCTCACTGAGGAAAATCAAGTTGCTAGACTTGGTTTTCAACTTTTTGATAAACCATTGGAGTATTTTGCCCCTTCTAATCTAAATCTTTCTCTTTGAATATTCCGAAACATTGTGGTTGAGTTGCTAGACTCAATCATTTTTCACGTTTTCACCACTAAGTTTTGCCTCCTTTTGGACCAGGCTCACTGAGGAAAATCAAGTTGCTAGACTTGGTTTTCAACTTTTTGATAAACCATTGGAGTATTTTGCCCCTTCTGATCTAAATCTTTCTCTATGAATATTCCGAAACATTGTGGTTGAGTTGCTAGACTCAATCATTTTTCATGTTTTTCAACACTAAGTTTTGCCTCCTCTTGGGACCAGGCTTACTGAGAAATCAAGTTGCTAGACTTGGTTTTCAAATTTTTGATAGACCATTGGAGTATTTTGCCCCTTCTAATCTAAATCTTTCTCTATGAGTATTCCGAAACCTTGTGGTTGAGTTGCTAGACTCAATCTTTTTTCATGTTTTTCACCACTAGGTTTTGCCTCCTCTTGGGACCAGGCTCACAGGAAAATCAAGTTGCTAGACTTGGTTTTCAAATTTTTGATAAACCATTGGAGTATTTTGCCCCTTTAATCTAAATCTTTCTCTATGAATATTCCGAAACATTGTGGTTGAGTTGCTAGACTCAATCATTTTTCATGTTTTTCACCACTAAGTTTTGCCTCCTCTTGGGACCAGGCTTACTGAGGAAAATCAAGTTGCTAGACTTGGTTTTCAAATTTTTGATAGACCATTGGAGTATTTTGCCCCTTCTAATCTAAATCTTTCTCTATGAGTATTCCGAAACCTTGTGGTTGAGTTGCTATACTCAATCTTTTTTCATGTTTTTCACCACTAGGTTTTGCCTCCTCTTGGGACCAGGCTCACAGGAAAATCAAGTTGCTAGACTTGGTTTTCAAATTTTTGATAAACCATTGGAGTATTTTGCCCCTTCTAATCTAAATCTTTCTCTATGAGTATTCCGAAACATTGTGGTTGAGTTGCTAGACTCAATCATTTTTCATGTTTTTCACCACTAGGTTTTGCCTCCTCTTGGGACCAGGCTCACTGAGGAAAATCAAGTTGCTAGACTTGGTTTTCAACTTTTTGATAAACCATTGGAGTATTTTGCCCCTTCTAATCTAAATCTTTCTCTATGAATATTCCGAAACATTGTGGTTGAGTTGCTAGACTCAATCATTTTTCATGTTTTTCACCACTAAGTTTTGCCTCCTCTTGGGACCAGGCTCACTGAGGAAAATCAAGTTGCTAGACTTGGTTTTCAAATTTTTGATAGATCATTGGAGTATTTTGCCCTTTCTAATCTAAATCTTTCTCTATGAATATTCCGAAACATTGTGGTTGAGTTGCTAGACTCAATCATTTTTCATGTTTTTCACCACTAGGTTTTGCCTCCTCTTGGGACCAGGCTCACTGAGGAAAATCAAGTTGCTAGACTTGGTTTTCAAATTTTTGATAGACCATTGGAGTATTTTGCCCTTTCTAATCTAAATCTTTCTCTATGAATATTCCGAAACATTGTGGTTGAGTTGCTAGACTCAATCATTTTTCATGTTTTTCACCACTAAATTTTGCCTCCTCTTGAGGCCAGGCTCACTGAGGAAAATCAAGTTGCTAGACTTGGTTTTCAAGTTTTTGATAAACCATTGGAGTATTTTGCCCCTTCTAATCTAAATCTTTCTCTATGAGTATTCCGAAACATTGTGGTTGAGTTGCTAGACTCGATCACTTTTCATGTTTTTCACCACTAAGTTTTGCCTCCTCTTGGGACCAGGCTTACTGAGGAAAATCAAGTTGCTAGACTTGGTTTTCAAATTTTTGATAGACCATTGGAGTATTTTGCCCTTTCTAATCTAAATCTTTCTGTATGAATATTCCGAAACATTGTGGTTGAGTTGCTAGACTCAATCAATTTTTCGTGTTTGTCACCACTAAATTTTGCCTCCTCTTGGGACCAGGCTCACTGAGGAAAATCAAGTTGCTAGACTTGGTTTTCAAATTTTCGATAAACAATTGGAGTATTTTGCCCCTTCTAATCTAAATCTTTTTCTATGAATATTCCAAAACATTGTGGTTGAGTTGCTAGACTCATTCACCTCTTTTTTATCTTTTCACCACTAAATTTTGCCTACTCATGAGACCAGGCTCATTGAGAAAAATCGAGTTGCTAGACTTGGTTTTCAAATTTTTGACAGACCATTGGAGTATTTTGTCCCCACTAATGTGAAATCTTTCTCTTTGAATGTTCCGAAACATTTTGGTTGAGTTGCTAGACTCAATCAATTTTTTCGTATTTGTCACCACTAATTTTTGCCTCCTCTTGAAAACTGAAAAGCATCAAGTTGCTAGACTTGGTTTCCATATTTTTGATTGTACATTGGGTTATTTTGCACCTTCTTATCTGAAATTGTTCTATTTTAGTATTCCGAAACATTGTGGTTGAGTTGCTAGACTCAATCATTTTTCATGTTTTTCACCACTAAGTTTTGCCTCCTCTTGGGACCAGGCTCATTGAGAAAAATCAAGTTGCTAGACTTGGTTTTCAAATTTTCGACAGACCATTAGAGTATTTTGTCCCCACTAATGTGAAATCTTTCTCTTTAAATGTTCCGAAACATTTTGGTTGAGTTGCTAGACTCAATCATTTTTCATGTTTTTCACCACTAAGTTTTGCCTCCTCTTGGGACCAGGCTCACTGAGGAAAATCAAGTTGCTAGACTTGGTTTTCAAATTTTTGATAGACCATTGGAGTATTTTGCCCTTTCTAATCTAAATCTTTCTTTATGAATAGTCCGAAACATTGTGGTTGAGTTGCTAGACTCAATCATTTTTCATGTTTTTCACCACTAAATTTTGCCTCCTCTTTGGACCAGGCTCACTGAGGAAAATCAAGTTGCTAGACTTGGTTTTCAAATTTTTGATAGACCATTGGAGTATTTTGCCCTTTCTAATCTAAATCTTTCTCTATGAATATTCCGAAACATTGTGGTTGAGTTGCTAGACTCAATCAATTTTTCGTGTTTGTCACCACTAAATTTTGCCTCCTCTTGGGACCAGGCTCACTGAGGAAAATCAAGTTGCTAGACTTGGTTTTCAAATTTTCGATAAACAATTGGAGTACTTTGCCCCTTCTAATCTAAATCTTTTTCTATGAATATTCCAAAACATTGTGGTTGAGTTGCTAGACTCATTCACCTCTTTTTCGTTCTTTTCACCACTAAATTTTGCCTACTCATGAGACCAGGCTCATTGAGAAAAATCGAGTTGCTAGACTTGGTTTTCAAATTTTTGACAGACCATTGGAGTATTTTGTCCCCACTAATGTGAAATCTTTCTCTTTGAATGTTCCGAAACATTTTGGTTGAGTTGCTAGACTCAATCAATTTTTTCGTATTTGTCACCACTAATTTTTGCCTCCTCTTGAAAACTGAAAAGCATCAAGTTGCTAGACTTGGTTTCCATATTTTTGATTGTACATTGGGTTATTTTGCACCTTCTTATCTGAAATTGTTCTATTTTAGTATTCCGAAACATTGTGGTTGAGTTGCTAGACTCAATCATTTTTCATGTTTTTCACCACTAAGTTTTGCCTCCTCTTGGGACCAGGCTCATTGAGAAAAATCTAGTTGCTAGACTTGGTTTTCAAATTTTCGACAGACCATTAGAGTATTTTGTCCCCACTAATGTGAAATCTTTCTCTTTAAATGTTCCGAAACATTTTGGTTGAGTTGCTAGACTCAATCATTTTTCATGTTTTTCACCACTAAGTTTTGCCTCCTCTTGGGACCAGGCTCACTGAGGAAAATCAAGTTGCTAGACTTGGTTTTCAAATTTTTGATAGACCATTGGAGTATTTTGCCCTTTCTAATCTAAATCTTTCTTTATGAATAGTCCGAAACATTGTGGTTGAGTTGCTAGACTCAATCATTTTTCATGTTTTTCACCACTAAATTTTGCCTCCTCTTTGGACCAGGCTCACTGAGGAAAATCAAGTTGCTAGACTTGGTTTTCAAATTTTTGATAGACCATTGGAGTATTTTGCCCTTTCTAATCTAAATCTTTCTCTATGAATATTCCGAAACATTGTGGTTGAGTTGCTAGACTCAATCAATTTTTCGTGTTTGTCACCACTAAATTTTGCCTCCTCTTGGGACCAGGCTCACTGAGGAAAATCAAGTTGCTAGACTTGGTTTTCAAATTTTCGATAAACAATTGGAGTACTTTGCCCCTTCTAATCTAAATCTTTTTCTATGAATATTCCAAAACATTGTGGTTGAGTTGCTAGACTCATTCACCTCTTTTTCGTTCTTTTCACCACTAAATTTTGCCTACTCATGAGACCAGGCTCATTGAGAAAAATCGAGTTGCTAGACTTGGTTTTCAAATTTTTGACAGACCATTGGAGTATTTTGTCCCCACTAATGTGAAATCTTTCTCTTTGAATGTTCCGAAACATTTTGGTTGAGTTGCTAGACTCAATCAATTTTTTCGTGTTTGTCACCACTAATTTTTGCCTCCTCTTGAAAACTGAAAAGCATCAAGTTGCTAGACTTGGTTTCCATATTTTTGATTGTACATTGGGTTATTTTGCACCTTCTTATCTGAAATTGTTCTATTTTAGTATTCCGAAACATTCTGGTTGAGTTGCTAGACTCAATCATTTTTCATGTTTTTCACCACTAAGTTTTGCCTCCTCTTGGGACCAGGCTCATTGAGAAAAATCAAGTTGCTAGACTTGGTTTTCAAATTTTCGACAGACCATTAGAGTATTTTGTCCCCACTAATGTGAAATCTTTCTCTTTGAATGTTCCGAAACATTTTGGTTGAGTTGCTAGACTCAATCAATTTTTTCGTGTTTGTCACCACTAATTTTCGCCTCCTCTTGAAAACTGAAAAGCATCAAGTTGGTAGACTTGGTTTCCAAATTTTTGATTGTACATTGGGTTATTTTGCACCTTCTTATCTGAAATTGTTCTATATTAGTATTCCAAAACATTGTGGTTGAGTTGCTAGACTCATTCACTTTTTTTGTGGTTTTCACCTCTCAATTTTGCTTACTCATGATACTAGGCTCATTGAGAAAAATCAAGTTGCTAGACTTGGTTTTCAAATTTTCGACAGACCATTGGAGTATTTTGTCCACACTAATGTGAAATCTTTCTCTTTGAATATTCCGAAACATTGTGGTTTAATTGCTAGACTCAATCAATTTTTTCGTGTTTTTCACCACTAAATTTTGCCTCCTGTTGAAAATTGAAAGTCATCAAATTGCTAGACTTTGTTTCCGAATTTTTGTTTGTCCATTGGAGTATTTTGCCCCTTTGTAATCTGAAATTGTTCTCATTAATATCCGCAGCATTGTGGTTGAGTTGATAGACTCAATCACTTTCTTAATCTTTTTTCACCGCAGATTTTTGCCTCTTGAGACCAGTTTTATTAGGAAAAATATAAAAATTTGCTTCAGGTGCAATGTTTAGGAGAGTTGATTGGTCGGTACTGGCTCAGTGTGACCTCTTTGCTGTGCAGCGTCTTGTTGAAACTGGTGAGCGCTCAGCTATGCATACTGTTCAGCCAATGCGTGAAACCATTTTTAATCGAAAAATTTTGAAAGAAAAGTTGTGGAGTGATACCTTTGAAGCAGTTTGTTCTACATACAGGCAGCTTTCTCCAGACTTCAAAATTGCTCATGACAATTTTGGTGGTTATCGCCTTTTATACACAGGAAAAAAAGTTGTAAAACCACCCCACGTGTTTAAACCGTCTCCAGTTGGTTTTGTCAAAGCTGTTCCTGATGGCGTGGTAACAGATTTATCCGTAATGTCCTCTCAGAGAACCAATGAGCAACTGCTACTTCTAGGGCCTATGAGGTTTGTAAATTCGGATTGTAGTCCTAATTGTGCCTATGATTTCTCTGGTGTCGATGGCCTTGTAAAGCTGGAGGTGAGACGACGTATCAGCCCTGGTGACGAGATTTTTGTGAAGTATGGCCCTGAATTTTTTGAATTAAACGCTTGCAGGTGCCGTACTTGCCATTTTGAAAAAATTGAAAGCATCCAAAGAGAAGAAGCTTTTGATATTTTGCTGGAGGAGGTAATTTTTGACTTTACGTCTGAATTTTTGCAGCAGCTAACTTCTGAGCAAAAGAAACCCTCCGAGTCGCAATGCTCTTTACCTAAAAGACTTCGGGGAATGGAACTAGTAGAACTTTACAACGATTACAGTCGGCAGCCAGACGAGTTTTGCGAAGATACAGCTCTGCCCAATTTCGGCTCTGTTGATTTAACAGGGTCTGTTCAAACTATGCCTACGGTCATTGACAACGAAATCTCAGAAGAGTCTTCCAAAAGCGACGAAGATACTGATTCAGAATCCGAGTCTAATGAGAGTTCAGCGTCCGACGAAAGCTTAGAAGTGATGCACTTTGTTCCTCGAATCTCTTCACCGTATCGCAATTACGAAGAAGTCGACTGCTCTGTTTCCACTCTCTCTGAGCGCAATGACCTTTGTTTTCCGGATCTTTCTACAGAATTCGAAAATCAAAGGCTCTATAGTGGTAGTGACCTAGATGTTTTGGATGTCTCATCTCTTGTTGAGCTGTTTTGTTCAAGATTTAACCTTTCCGATGAAGCGTCGACAAGTCTGTACTCAGTAATTAGAGCCATTCTCCCCAAAGACAACTGTTTCCCCTCTGGTTTTTCAAAAATTAAATTAGAGAAATTATACTTCTCGAGACAAGTTAGATATATGGAAAAGACACCCAATGAAACACTTTGCGTTCTCAATTTTCGAGTACAACTGAGCGAAATTGTAAGGCGGAATTTGAGTCAAATTGTTAAGTATTCAGAATATCGTCTGCAAAATTGCGATGCCGATTTAGACTTATCTTTTTCTCCGAAGTTCCGTGTTGAGAATAATTCTTGTAATGTTAATTTATCACTCTTTACAGATGGTGTAAACATCAAAAAATCAACTTTTAAAAAAGAGTTGTGGCCAATTTGGGTGCAAGTGCTTGATCTGCCTCCTAAACTTAGAATGGCACGGAAAAACATTGCACTTGCAGCCTTGTTTGTTGGAGGTAAAGTCCCTGATTGGAGCAAAATTGTGCCCGAACTTCGGAATGAATTGAAATCTCCATTTGATTTGTCCGAAAATTCCGACGAAAATCTCCAAATTCTGTACAACGTTCGTCTTCTGGTTTGCGATTTAGGTGCCAAGTCACACGTTCTAAACATGTTCAAATTTAATGGCTTTTATGGGTGCCATTATTGCACAACAATTGGAAAAACTATTGGTAAGACCCACGCTTACTATCCGTATGGTCAATCGGGTGATATCAGAGAACCATCTCTAAATAATCTCTACGTTAATTTCGCTGAATGTATGCCAAAGGACAAACAAGTGAGTGTCGTGGGTGTAAAGGGTAGGAGTGCGTTTGCAAGTATTGTTTCGAACCTCCCGTTAAGCGCGCCCATCGACTATATGCACTGCGTCCTACTCGGTGTCTTTCCTGAAACAGCAAAGGTTTGCTACAAAATGCTCTCGGTACATGAGAAACAGGACCTTCAATCAATTTTACTCCAGCAACATTGTCCTCGAGAACTGATCGCGTACTCGCGCAAAATCCGATCGCTAGAAGAAATTGGGCTTTTTAAAGCAAATGAGTGCTTTAATTGGCTTTTTTATCTCTCTCCAGTTGTTTTTCATGATCGACTTCCTGCTACTTTTACAGAACACTTGAATAATCTGAGCTTTGGTATGCGTTTGTTAGTTGAATCGAGTCAGGAGGAAAATGTGAGAAAAGCCGAACATCTCCTAGACCAGTTTTGTAAAAATATAGTTGCCCTTCATGGCGGAAACGAAAAAGTGGAAACCATAAATGTCCACTCGTTGCGCCATTTGTGTGATCAAGTCAGGAGGTTCGGACCTTTATTTTGCTACTCGGCAATGAGCTTCGAAGCTGCAAATCGAACTCTTGGCGAAGTCTGCAGTGGATCGAATAATGAGTGTGAAGTAATTTGTCGACGAGTCTTGAGAAGGCATCGACTTCACGGTGCTCAAGTCAAGAGCAGTAGGATACGAGAAGTTTTTGACACTCTTTCTGGAGCGTCTAGTGGTAGCAACTTCAAATCGTTTTCTGATGAAATGCTAGAGACTGATTCCCTAAAATTGGGCCGAGCCAAAAATTGTGAATTTTCATTTTTCAATCGATATATTAGTGATGGCGTTTATTTTGACTCCTTGTGCTATAAACGGTCAAAGCTTGGAAATTGTTACATATGCTACTTGGAGAATGGAATCGAGTCGTTCGGTCAAATTCAATATTTTTTAAAGAAACCTGGTTCTTTGCGATGTGATACGATGTATGCAGCTGTTCGAAAATTTAACATTTTAAGCTTTCTTGGTCCTGTTGAAGGCTTTATCTACCGTGCTGAGGAGACGAATTTTGAAAATCTAGTCATAATGGAAAAAGTGCGCAAAGTCTTCTGCTACCGAGAAAAACAACAGATATTTATTGTTAAACTGATGTCATCGTTCGAACACTCTTGAAAAACTTTTGCTGGCCTAATTGATTATTGCAGAAATACAAAAACTTGAGGTCAGAGAACTCAGTTTTTTTGCGTATACATTGCTGCCTTTTCTGCTGTTTAATTAAGGTGGTTCAATGTCTTTCTCTTATTTAGATCAGCTGCTTGGACAACTTTCGTTTTCAACCACATCGCGTAATTTTTCGAATACTAGAAAGTGTTTTGAAAATTTTGCTGCTCAATGATCAAACGTTTTCTATCAAATTCAAATTGATATCTGCCTGTTAAGTTAAAAAAAGTTGCTAGACTTCTTTCATGTATCTGAGGTTCAATTCTAAATTTATACTGGCGCAATTTTTAGCCTTCGAGGTGTTCAATCAGATGTTTTCACAAGAATTTATTAGGTTTCTGTATATTTTTGATCCTAAAATTTTTAACTCTTTCCATGGTTAAATAAGCCATATATCCCTAAATTTTTCTTTGAGCTATCTCTGATGCTTTTATTAGAGAAATAAAGTTATTAATTTCAAGCAGTCTAATTGTTTTTAGCATCGATACCTTGTATTGGGTGACTCGAATCTAAGAGATTCCGAGCCCTCCCTGTATCGAAACGAGTATATTCAACAATACAGGTAGAGTAAAAATTGCCTTCGACTGCTCAAAATAATCATTATTTGAAAACTTTTTTGTTTGCAGTCCAAGACTTGATGGCGAAGGTGGCCGAAGAAGCGCTCATCTTTATAAGCTTGTCCCCTTTGCGCGAAACTACACTCACATTTTCGTCATAGTAGGCGATAATGACGTTAAGAGCACATCTGTTGGAAAAATCCTGCAAAATTTTCTCGATTTTGAGAGGTCTGTTTGGCCAAGTCGTGTAAAGTTTGCGGGAAACATGAGGAGAAAAGATTTATGTGCTGATACGGTGTCAGCAAACAACGTCTTTCTGAGTTCCCACTTAGGCTACAAATTTAAGAAAACTAAAATGATTAAGAGAGCTGACTTCGATGATGGTTGCGAGTATCACTTTGACAAAAATGGAGAAGGTTTTAGACACATGGCAGCTCTTATCTTGTCTGTATTACAAGAATTCGCCGAGTCTGATTGCTGGCAATGAATTGTTATTGTTAACTTTCCTGTGTTCTACGATTTCTGTGCATATGCGTCGTTCTTTTGCAATTAAACTTGATGCTTGCCTTTTGTTTATTTTGCATGTTTTAACACTGCTCAGGTTAAGTTGTGCGACCCTAGAATGCTCTTATCTGACCATCGCCCAGACTCTGTCCTTTGATCAGAGCATCGTGCGGCCCAATTCCCTCTGATCAGACTGTCTTGCGACCTCAAAATTTTGTGCGACTTTCGTGCGACGAAAAATTGCTCGTATTTAGTGCAACCCAATTGGTCTGATCAGAGCAGTCTAAGGTCGCACAACTACACCTGTGTTTGTATTTTGATGAGAGCTTCTGCCTTCTCCATATTTTTCAGGGCCCCGAAATGATTGTTCCCGGTCGTGTAAAGAATGAAGTGCCCTCGCCTCGACCAGTGCAATCTAATATTGGTAAGTTCTTTAATTGCTCTTGAACGAAGTTCATAGCAATTATTGTAAAAGTGTGTCTTTTTTGCAATTATTCGCTTGGCTATTTTGCGCTTTTTAGAACATTCTTTGACTTCTCAAGTGACTTTCACCCTTTCGTTCATCATTGAGTGATCTCGATTGCTCTCACGCCGAAGTAAACCCTGTTGCTATTAAAAAATCGGTTGTAGCATAGCAAAATTAAGCTCCTGATACTAGTCTCAACTCTACGATCAATATCTCGATTGGCCAAAATTGTCTGAACAAAAAAATCATTTGGGTATATAGTTCCTCCTCAAGAGGGGTAGGAACAAAAAGATTGAATTGGAGCAATTGTTGTGCTATATAATCAAGGCATAGAATAAGTAATGGTTAGGTGACTCTGCTTGAAGTCACTGAGAACTTCTTGCGTTTATCGAGAGCCGCGAAGCGGTTCGAGATATTGAGTCAGATTTTCGAAGTGACTTCTGCAGAGTCACTTAGCCATATGCTTAAAACACAAAACGCGCACGTTTTGAAATGACGAAAGTGGACATAAGTCATTTTGAAACACGCACGTGCAAGTTTTACAATGCCGAAAGTCTCGAGTGCCAGAAGTTGAAATGCCAGAAGTTACTCTATACTTATCCAGAAGTTGAAATGCCAGAAGTTCCTATATACTTAGCCAGAAGTTGAAATTTTAAAAAATTGACTCCAAAAAATTAAAAGGTGTTCTTTTAATTTAAAAAGCAGCTCAGTCATGATCTGTACGATGTCAATATTCTGTTCTTTTGTGGGGGTTGTATCTTCAACTACTATCCGTATGGCGAAATGATCCTCGGATTAATTATTCATCTTTGCTGCATCATTCGGTGTTTTTACACACGCGCTGTTGGTCACGTGCTTTTGACAGGTCGACAAAATTCAAGAAACAGAACTTTAATGATCACCTAAGTAATTAAATATTTTAAAATAAAATCAGGAAAGTCCCTCCCTATAATCGTGTCTTTTCCTGTATTAACACAATTTTCCGATAATAACACTTTTGTATTATTATTATTGTTGTTCTCTAGTGTTGGCTCTTGTTTGTTTTGTTTCAGACTTCGAAATCATTTGATCCTTCTTCCCAGATGTGGAGCGGGTGTGCCACATCATCAGTTCACGGAGGCACCACATCCTTGAAGTGTTGCTCCTTTTTCCCAGACGTGGAGCGGTTGTGCCACATGGTCAGTTCACGGAGGCACCACATCCTTGAAGTGTTGCTCCTCTTCCCAGATGTGGAGCGGGTGTGCCACATGGTCAGTTCACGGAGGCACCACATCGTTGAAGTGTTCTTCTTCTTCCCAGATGTGGAGCGGGTGTGCCACATCGTCAGTTCACGGAGGCGATGAAAGAATCTTCAGGAAGAGATGATTCACCAGGAGGCACGGAGTTCAGAAATGCGGATAGAACATCCTGCTGAGAGTCAGCCCCCCCACCCATCAAATACCCCCCCCAAGTATCCGTTATCCGTTTGGGGACCCGTGTGTGTGGGGGGGATGTTTGGTAGTGGTTTGTGTGTGGGTATGGGTGGGGGGGGGGGGCTGACTCTCAACAGGATGTTCTTTCCCCAATGCCAGTACCAGAGAACTGCAATTGGACTGAAATGACTATTTTTTTTATTGAAATGACTATTTTTTTATTGTTCTTTCGTTATTCTCATAGTAAATTCAGAGTATTTTCATGCTGAATTTTTTTTCTGAGATTTTTTTTCAGGCTGAAATTTTGTTCTGATCAGTAATTCCACAGTCTGATTTTGTCATGTAGTTCAGAACAAATTCAGAGAAACTGATTTTTTACTCTGATCGGCCTAATTTTTGACATGATCATGATACTTGACAGTCCAAAATTCAGAACAAAAGTTAACATGATTCAGCGCTGAAAAAATAATTTAGTGTAGTCCGGGAGC
>NW_027449528.1:0-24046 GCF_964194025.1 Convolutriloba macropyga | reverse complement strand
GTCGAAGTGTCAACGCTACAAATCGCTAAAAGATGTAAGATTTGCGGTGAATTTCAGTAAAAAGTGTAAGATTTGCGCTCAGTGGGATGAATGCGGTGAAAAAAAATTTTAAACGATGAAACTGTTTTGAAAGAAAATTTTTAATCGCTACCAGCAGAATACGGTGAAAAAAATGTTTCACCTCTAAAATCGCAAACCTTACAAAAATTCACCGCTTTAACCGCATTGAACGCTAAAAGATGCGGGCGCTTTCCTGTGAAAAAAGTTTTTTTCACCGCTGTTCACCGATAATCTTACATTATTTTTTGATAACACCTCGACCCGGGACCCCACAAAAAAAAAAACAAATCTTTTCATTTGAACACAAAAATGACATTCAGCTCAGTTATAAAAGCAAAAACTTTGGAGTGTTGGAATCGAAAGTAGACCAGAGAACTGTTTTATGTAGTCAATGTTCAAAATTTGCAATTAAATCAGTCATTGAATTGCAAAACCCACAAAATTTTGCACTTTTGTAACGACACATTTCAAATGAGGTTGCGTTCTTCAGATGTTTCAGTCTCTTTTCATAATTCTGTTGTCTCATCAATCTATTACTATGCATCGCCGATTTCGGGCTAACTATCTAGCGACTATCTATTTAGCCTAATTGTTGTGATAAACTTATTAAATAGTTTCAGAGAATGTCTGATGTCGGCGAACTTGCCAATGGGGTGACTATCCCCAGTGACCAGATGCCAATAATTTCCCAACCTGGTACAGCACCAAGTACTCAGAATGAGCCCCCACTACCCGACCTGCGTTTTCGCGATCAAACACTGTTATCAAAGCCGGACAACAAAAGATCTCGACTTCTGCTAGAATCTTCTCCAATTGAGGAAGATAATTCAGACGACGCAAGAATACAAAAGTTTGTTGACGAAGCCATCCAAAGAACAATATCAAGCATGCTGCCAAAAATTGTGGAAACACTACAGACAGAAATCAAAGACACTTTATTCAATGCTATAACGAAAGCCGTGTCAGACATGAAGACAGAAATAATGGGCGAATTGAGGGAGGATATAGTTTTCGTTGACAAGAAATCAGAACTGAAGACATTATGTGAAACAGAACAGCTGGAAACCTATAATAGACGCGATAACCTTAAAATTCTTGGAATCAATGAAAACCTGCATGAGGACGGCCACTTAGAAACACCATCAGAAACAATTGAAAAAGTTCTCGACGTTTCGAACATCATCGGATCAAAAGTAACTGCGAACGACATCTCCATTGCTCATCGCCTTGGCACGAAAAGTACTGCTCGTCCAATAATAGTCAAGTTTTCGCGACGCATTGCTAAAGCGAACATGCTGACAAATAAGAAGAAACTCAAAGACAACCCCCTGGCCAACAACGTACGGATCATTGAGGATATCAGTCGATCAAGAGTCAAGTTCCTCAATCTAATGCGAACCGATCCCCGAATTGCTTCCGCATGGACCAAAGAAGGAACAGTATTCTTCACGGAGCCCAACAGTCAACAAATCAACAAGTTCAGCAACCTCTATGATGGAGGAATCCTACTCAATTATAGCTTGGATGATGTTTTGTACTGTTTTCGGAACAACTAACATAAATAATTCAAAAATTGTTACTGCTGATGTTCCGAATATGCCTTTAAAAACGAAAGTTTCTGTTATGCATTTAAATGTACGATCTCTAAAGCCGCACTATGAGAAACTGGAAGCGTTAATTTTGAGTCTTGAGTCTCCACCAGACGTAATATGTCTGACTGAAACTTGGCTAACTGCAAATGATGATCCAAAATGTTATTTGTTACCGGGATATAGACAGTTCGTTTTTCGAAACTGAAAATCAACAGGTGGAGGAGTAATGATGCAATTACATGAAAATTGCGTTATACTAACGAGAAAGATAGTCCATTTGAAGAGAGCATTTTATCAGACATTTCAATTCATGGGCATATATACTCCTTTCTGACTCTATACAACAAACCACGTTCAAATAAACAACTGTTTCTTGACCCATTAGACCAATTCCTTGAGCGAAACGCTTCTCATCCAACTCCTATGATCATATGTGGAGATACTAACATCGATGTTCTCAAAAATAATGCACTTATCAAAAACTATCTCAATATAATAACGGCTAATGGTTTTAATTGTTTCGCTGATGAACCCACCAGAGAGACAGAAAACACCTCCACCTGCCTGGATCATTTTATTTTCCAAAATATAAATCTGACGCGTTCTTTCGTATTGAAAGAAGAGAATATCTCTGATCATTACCCGGTATTAATAGAATGGGATTCATGTCAACTCGAAAAGCCCGAGATCTCATTTCGTGACACGTCCTTCTTAAAAAACAAATCATTACATGATTAATTTTTTCAAAGACTGGGCAAAAGCCTTAGTGCTTGTAATGAAAAATTTTTCACCGAAGAGGAGCCTGGTTCTGCTTTCAATAAATTCAAAAACATCTTCGAATATACTTTAAATCTTTTTGCACCTATCAAGAGCTTTAACAAGCCAGCATGTAAAACTCCAAAATGGTTTACCAACACCCTTATAAATCTGAGAGCAAAAAGAAATCGCGCGCACCTGAAATGGAAACAAAATCCGCACAACGAAGAATACCTAAAAAAATTTGAAAAATTACGTGACAACTTTGAACTAGCTGTTAAAAAATCTAAAAAGAAGTTTTACTGGGATAAATTCAAGGCATGTATTGGAGACTCAAGACAAACCTACAAACTTTTAAATGATTTACGAGGTTCAAGTAGCGACGCTCAAACTGTCCCTGCTCTCACATCGTGTTTGCAGAGGCAGTCGGAAACTACCGCTGAGGATATAGCAGATAAGTTTAACCATTACTTTACAACGATCGCCAAAGACATTAAAGCTTCCCTGCCTGAAACCGTTCTACCAGTCTTACCTTCTGTGGAAAAGTCGATGTTTCTATATGAAGTGTCAAATGCTGAAGTTAAACTCATTATTGATCAGCTTGATAACAAATCATCTTCTGGTGATGATAATGTCAACAACTTAATCGTAAAAGCATCTGCGCCTGTGGTATTTCCTTACCTAACGCATCTGATAAACAAATCGTTCTCACATGGAATCTTCCCATCAGAACTAACAAAAGCCAAAATCCTCCCATTTCATAAATATGGAGCAAAGACCGATGAATCAAACTATAGACCAATTTCAATTTTGTTAACCTGGAGCAAAATATATGAAAGAGCTATGTACAACAGAGTGTATCAGTATTTAGAAAAATTTTCACTCCTATATTCCAATAAATTCGGCTTCCGATCAAAACACAGTGCAGTCGATGCAATTGTTGAATTGACCGAGCGTGCAAAACTACTTCATGGTAAAAATATTTATAGCTTTTTTCTTGACCTTAAGAAAGCTTTTGATACCCTTGATCATTCTATACTTCTTTATAAATTAGAAACCTACGGCATCCGTGGCATTTGTCTTAAATGGTTTCGCTCCTACCTAACAAATCGAAAACAGCGCGTTGAAGTTAATGGTGTTTCCTCTGGATGGCGCAACATATCCTGTGGTGTCCCCCAGGGCTCTATATTAGGGCCCCTCCTCTTCTTAGTTTATATCAACGACTTACCCCGCTCATGTCCATCAACCGAGGTGCTTCTTTTTGCCGACGATACAAACCTAACTGCTATTAACTGCCAAATAAACAACTTACAAAGCGATCTTGCTAACCTCAATAATTGGCTGAATGCCAATAAAATTGTTCTTAATATGTCTAAATGAACATTAACATTAACGCTTCCAGTTCGTTGTCACTTAATAACTGTGTAAATCATGTAAAACCTGTATGCAAGCATTTGGGCATTTACATTGATAATAAGCTCTCCTTCCAATCGCATATCGATTTTGTTAAAGTGAGACTCGGTAAACAAAGTGGTATTATATCGAAGCTACGACACTATGTACCTAGAGCTCAGTTAATTAACTACTATCGTACAAACGTTGTACCAATAGTTCAGTATGGCCTTTTAGTTTACGGTTGCTGTAGTTATAAATCATTAGAACCCTTATATATCCTTCAAAAGAAAATTCTGAAGTTCATTTACTTCCTCAAAAGACGCGAAAACTGTGATGATATATTTCAAAGCAATTGCTTATTAACAATATATGAGCTACACGTCTATGAACTTCTCAAATTTGCTCTTAGATCGCTTAAACAACAACATTGCCCAACTTTTTTAAACGATTTATTTAAGTTTTCAGAGTCTAACCGAAATACACGCCGTGCATCAGCTGGATTATTAGCAGAACCATTCTGTAAAAGACAAATTGAACGATTTTCTGTTAGATATCGCGCAACCAAACTTCTCAACATGCTAAAAACTTGTGGCGTCATTCCACTTAACATATTAGATCTGCCCTTTTCAAAAATTTCAGATTTGTATCATAATTGGAAAGACATATATATACTACAAAACCGTGAATTGATAAAACATATTTTTGATTTTTAGCTTCCCAATTTTTTCAATACCTTTGGCTGCATGGTACAGGACCTTCAATTTTGGGCCCTGATTCTAGCCTGAAAGTTTGACCCCTCTAGCTCTTCTAGTTTTCGAGATATCGCATTTTTTTCATTTTTTGAGAAAAATTTTAAGGACTTAGAAAATTTTTGAAAAAAAAATATATAGATTTTTTTCTCTCGTTAACAGCAGGCTATGCAGTGTGTTTATCAATCTATACATATGGGCACTCCGCTTTCTGTCAACAACAAAATTTTTTTTTTGACCAATTTTGGCATAGCTGACAAAAAATTTTTAAAAATTTAATTTTTTTTCCTTTCATTTTCCTTTAATTGAGCAAATTGATATTACATTAAGCCACCAGGGCAGAAGTCTTGTGGACTGTATTGTCCCGTTATCTGTCATTTCCGGGTCTCATTTGATATTTAAATTTATAACTTGTTATTCATTTAATATATTACTTGAACCCAGATAAACAAATTCTTTCTTTCTTTCTTTATCTATCACCCGCCTTCAATGATTTGAGTCAATTACAATTAATTTCCCAATTTCCTGCTGGATTACAATTTAGAGCTTTTGCTATTTTGCCGAACTCTATATAAGAAACCTGAACTCTGACTTCATGGGGTGGATTTTCACACTGTTACTTGCTTATTTTACCAATTTTGTATTTCCTCGCATCGATGCTATAAATCAGTGAATTTTGCTGTCAAACTCAATTTCTTAGTCGTTCATATCTGCCGAAATTTCTCCTTCAATTTCAACCATTTTGAAATGTTTTCTTATGAAAGTCAATTTAACGTATTTACAGCTATCTAGTTTGTCTGATGCAGCATTTTATTTACCATGTTGCGTGTTCGCTTTGCGACAAGCGGGTCTTTCATTAATATAAAAATTTATGGGTTCAAAGATTATCCAATATTTTTAGAAACAAACAAGGAGGCTCGGTAATGCGCGTTTGCACATAAAGTTCAGACCCCGCTCATCCACATTTTTGGCATAATTGTCTACCAAATGAGGAACAGATAGAAAAACCGAAAAAATCCAAGTATTTTCCAAAAAATTGGTGTAAGAACAAAAAATATCGCCCCAACGCAAATACTTTTCAGTGAATAAATAATGCCGCATTAGAATGATCACATCTGCCATTATTAAGAAAGCAAGGCAAGACAAAAAACAAATAAAAAACAACAACAAACATTAATTACATCCAAAACTTTATGTTCATTTTTCATAAAATGAACTTAGTAAAAAATCAAGACAACGTCAGATAAAACATCAACGGGACAAAATAACTTGCACTTTCCTAGAAAAGACCAGTCCATAACACGGCTCGGTTACAATTAGACAAATTCGCTTATATTTTAAAAACAATTGATTTCAAAGGAATGAAAACCAGAAGATATCAACTGAAATTATCCAAATATTTGATTATCATTGATGCTTGTATAGGAGGGCATTAGGACCTGTCTTTATTCCTTTTTTTGCGGTTAAAAAATGTACAACAAATAGAGACAACAAACAGAAATTCAATTGAAATTTATCAGAAAATAGTGTCAAAGCCGTAAAGCCATATTCTGCCCCTTAAAACATGCTCGGTTGCAACTTCTGAGAATTGCAGTAATGTGGTATATGACCACTAAGTAATTAGACTAGGCAAAAAGTTGACAAAGTGAAAAGGTATAAAATTAAGAAATTTTTTTGTCTTTTTCGAAAACATTCTTGAAATCCATTAGCTGAAAAATGAAATAATTAGACAGGTTCTTTAATTTGTCCGACGACAGCCCTTGACACCTTTAATTATTCAAAATCTGTCTGACGATTACAAAAAGAACGTGTCGAAGGAAAAACGCGTGTCGAAGCCAGTTATGTTATAACGATTGCATTAAAAACTTCAGATTTTGTAGGCTTGTGCCTTCTCTCGACGATAATAATGTCATATATTATCTGTCCTTAACGAGATTGGGTAACAAAGAACACCTAAAAAAGCAAAAACTCAAAGTTAAAGAGTTCGTTTTTTAAACAATAGTCTGCAAAGTCATGAGAGATAACAGCTATCTACTAATATCAGAATATATGCTTTTCTAATCTCCTATAAAAAACTAGCAAAACTCCAGTCATTCTCCAGGAAATATCATACGAATAAAAAACAAAATGAAAACGACAGTCGAAAACAAAATTTTAAAAAAAACTCAAATAAATACTCTTCGAGACAGTCGTGTCGCAGCCGCTAAAACCATAATCCCTACCTTTCAAGATATTAGTTTGATCAATTGTTCCTAAATTTGAAAACCAGATATGTGAACTGTCAATAATAAAACAATGTTAATAAACGAGTAACATGCGTTGAGAAAAGGCAAACGCCTAAAAGTCAAAAAAATTTCTGAAATCTGGTAGTATCAATGTCAGAAAAGCATAACCTAACGCGTAAAAACCGCAAAGAAGATAAAATTTTAATTCAATAGAAAAACTAAGCTTTCGTTCTTTGCTGACACTATGCTACATGTTGACCAAATTAAGAGAAATATAGCGGAAAAGTTCAAAAAATCATTGTTTAATCGAAAACCAAATAAATTTGAATGTCAAATCGACCACAAGCTTTCGAAATAAACACTAGGTAGCTTATTTTGAAATTGTTTATGTAGTCAGTTGGACCTATCAGCAGTGATCTTTGATTTGAATTGTTCTGTTTTTTAATTAACATAAAAAGATCGGATTTTTTTAAAAAAGACCAACTGATTACAATCCGAGTTATTTTCTGATTGTAACAGTCCAAGATTGGACCAAAACTGGCCTTGTTTCTGCTGTTCGTCCCTTAGGAACACCTAATTGTTTCGAATAATGTAGATATAGGTAAATTAATAGTAAAAAAAATTTTAAAAAAACGCTGCTTTTGATAATCATCATGAAAAGTTAACAAAAACCGCAACACTTGAATTCCAAAGCACTCTCTATGGAATTGGAAGTAGGACTATTCCCCATGGGAGTGAACAAAATTTGTGTTAGTGGTCTTTTGATAATAATTGATAATCAATTAGCAAAATTAACTAAATTTTAGGCAAAATTGTCGGAAAAACTGAATGAAAATAACTCAAATCAGTCTCAATATTCACAAAAATTTAAACCGCGATAACTCGCTCTAGAAAACAAAATTCAAAAAATCTTTTTACTTCCATATTCTACGCTAGACGGGCTTTTTTATGATACCACTCACAACTCTCTACGATGAATATATCGATCGGTCAAAACTGACTGAACAAAAAACCTATTTGAGTATATTTTTCCTCCCCCTCAAGCCCTCAAGAGGGGTTGGAATAACTAGAGGTAGTATAGCGTCTTTTCTCTTGCATATCTACAGTTAGGCAATACGAAAGTTTCAATTAGTTTGAAATAATCTCTGAAGATAATCTCCAAAGAAGTACCAAAAACATTCAGTCGAGCAAAGGTGTCACAAAAACTTGCCCCTGCCTTCTATCTGAGTCTTTTCGATATAAGGCAGAGGTTAGTTGGTTTGAGAACTCTGTTGACCGCTTGTCCAACATTTTGAACTTTTTTGAACGCTTATTAAGGCTTGAATTGATTAACAAATTTTTTGTTATGGAGCAAAGTGGTCAAATCAATCTTTGTTTCTCATTATCCTCTATCTCAACCGATAATGGGAAAACGTTATGCCATATTTAAAAGCAAAAGTCTCAACTGTTTTGATAATGATTTTCGACAATTTTTGCTTTTTTCTTCTGTGACTTTAACCGAATTGTTTTACTTATTGTTAGGTTGTGCATTTTTTGTTGAAAATCTTTTTGTGCAATGCGGATTAGAACTGCTTTTTCGGATCTATATCAATTTCCAATTTTTTTCTCGTCTTCGCTTGTGTGTAGTATTTAGCTGATTAGCTACGACACTTGAGTGCTTAAAAATTTTATTGCGATGTCGATAGAGCAAGAGTGGGTTTTTAGGCTTGAACTCGCCTTGAAAACAAATTCTGCTGGTCAGGAGGATATTATTACCTAATCGATCTCTAACTTAGGAACTCTATTTGCATCTTCAAACAAATCTGCGCTCTTCAAGGACCTTCTACTGCATCATATTTGTAGGAACAAACGGTTTACTCTGTTGCATTCGAACGTGAGAGCATTTTGCACGATTTTTTTTTCTATATTTCACCATAAAAATTGTTTCTCCATTTTTCTATGTTTCTCTATCTTGTAAGATTCTTGTAAGAAAAAAGTATATCTTGTAAGATTATTGCAAAAAAAACAATTTATCTTGTAAGATTCTTGCAAAAAAGTTTATCTTGTAAGATCTTGTAAGGGTTTGGAAGAAAATCTTGTAAAAACGATACATAATCTTGCAAGATTCTGCCAGAATCTTGCAAGATCTTACAAGATAAAATTTTTCCGACTGTGGGAGTATGAAAAAGGCTAAACTTTTCCCACAAAATTAAAATCAGATCAAAATGAATTAAACTCCTAGTCGTAGTATTTGTTGTCTTTCTGATGTTTTTTTGGTGTTATGATTCAGCGAATGATGATCTTTAATTAATTTTTTGTTATCTCTCACCTTCAAAATTGACCATGGTTTTTTTAGTTTTCACTTGTGAATTAAAGCCTGCTTTGATTGAGGGGCTCTTGACACTCTTTGTCCTTTTTCCCAGAAAAGGTCAAAATTGTTGTAGTGAAAGCTCTAGAAGCGCATCTGCAGTTCGTTTAATCGAGATTTGATTTCTTTATCGCTGCTTGTATAAAAATATTCGGTAGCGAACAATTTTTTTTCAAACCTACCCAACACAACGTTTGTGATGCGATAAGCACGCCTCTGGTTTGGAATCTCCTGGTGGGAAATTAGGGAAATTTAAAGGGAAACATTTTTGTATTTCCGCAAAATGAACAAAGATATTCAAATATTCAAACATATCCGGAAATTGGCATCATTGGGAACCGATTCACTGGGTCAGCACTATGTACCTATACTAAGAAAAAATGCCTCTGCCTTCTGCAGAAAGATATAGGGCTAAATTAGGCGGCATATGGCACACTGTTACAAAATAAATTTAATCAAATTTCTCCCTGTTTTCCAAAATAGTTTTCCAAAAATGATTAGCTACGACACTTGAGTGCTTAAAAATTTTATTGCGATGTCGATAGAGCAAGAGTGGGTTTTTAGGCTTGAACTCGCCTTGAAAACAAATTCTGCTGGTCAGGAGGATATTATTACCTAATCGATCTCTAACTTAGGAACTCTATTTGCATCTTCAAACAAATCTGCGCTCTTCAAGGACCTTCTACTGCATCATATTTGTAGGAACAAACGGTTTACTCTGTTGCATTCGAACGTGAGAGCATTTTGCACGATTTTTTTTTCTATATTTCACCATAAAAATTGTTTCTCCATTTTTCTATGTTTCTCCATCTTGTAAGATTCTTGTAAGAAAAAAGTATATCTTGTAAGATTATTGCAAAAAAAAACAATTTATCTTGTAAGATTCTTGCAAAAAAGTTTATCTTGTAAGATCTTGTAAGGGTTTGGAAGAAAATCTTGTAAAAACGATACATAATCTTGCAAGATTCTGCCAGAATCTTGCAAGATCTTACAAGATAAAATTTTTCCGACTGTGGGAGTATGAAAAAGGCTAAACTTTTCCCACAAAATTAAAATCAGATCAAAATGAATTAAACTCCTAGTCGTAGTATTTGTTGTCTTTCTGATGTTTTTTTGGTGTTATGATTCAGCGAATGATGATCTTTAATTAATTTTTTGTTATCTCTCACCTTCAAAATTGACCAAGGTTTTTTTAGTTTTCACTTGTGAATTAAAGCCTGCTTTGATTGAGGGGCTCTTGACACTCTTTGTCCTTTTTCCCAGAAAAGGTCAAAATTGTTGTAGTGAAAGCTCTAGAAGCGCATCTGCAGTTCGTTTAATCGAGATTTGATTTCTTTATCGCTGCTTGTATAAAAATATTCGGTAGCGAACAATTTTTTTTCAAACCTACCCAACACAACGTTTGTGATGCGATAAGCACGCCTCTGGTTTGGAATCTCCTGGTGGGAAATTAGGGAAATTTAAAGGGAAACATTTTTGTATTTCCGCAAAATGAACTAAGATATTCAAATATTCAAACATATCCGGAAATTGGCATCATTGGGAACCGATTCACTGGGTCAGCACTATGTACCTATACTAAGAAAAAATGCCTCTGCCTTCTGCAGAAAGATATAGGGCTAAATTAGGCGGCATATGGCACACTGTTACAAAATAAATTTAATCAAATTTCTCCCTGTTTTCCAAAATAGTTGTTGGAAGTCGTATTATGTGCAATTAATCACGAACAAAACAAACACATTGCTGGTTGCTGACTATGAATGTAACCAATAAGTTATTGCTTTTCAAAAAGCAGGACGTGTTTAGAAAATTGACTCCTATGTGGAGTATAAATAATTTTTTTTTTACAAAATTCGGAAATCCGCTTTATACTTTTAAACCAGTTATTTTTGTTGTTCAATAAAACCCAAACGTGTACTTTTTGTGAGGAAAGTGTATGTTTTGTTTGTCATGTCCTGCTCTGTTAGTTGTGAACTTTTAACAAGAATAGCTCTCAAAATATTTTATTATAAGAAGAAACAGCTAGGGAAAGGGTACAAGGTTAACAAGTCATGGGGTCAATTAAGGGTTAAATTTTATAAAATTATTGAAGGGTAAAATCAATTTAGTACTCGAATAAAATTGGATTGAACAAAAAAGTCTTGGGAAACTGTTGAACTGTTGTGATCGAAATTAATCATCAACATGGTTATCATATAGGCAGCAGCTCTACATTTAGGATGTTTCCTGAGACGATTAACTTAATTAAAGATTTTTGACAATAGAAGGCCTGGTTGTTCAATTGATATTGATCATAGGAAGCAACTCAATACATAATATATAAATTGTTGTTAAAACTGACGTACTAAATAAATATGTAAAAAAAAGATTATGAGATCATGAATAATTCTTAAAGAAATTTATTTTCATCGAAGCTAATAAAATTTTAGTTCTAATTTTGGTTGAAAACGAAACAGTCGGAGGAAAATTACAGTTTTTTTAGCATACCAAAATATTTCTGAAAAGTTTTTTGCTTCCAAGCTATATAGCATAAAGAATAGCCAAGTGTAAAAAAAATCCTGTAAAATTTTATTGAAATTATTACATATGGCAGAACATGACGACAATAATTATGTTAATATCAATTTACGGCTTTTTTAACAAGAGAAAACACAGAGAAATACATTTGAAACCACGGTTAAATCCTCAAGGGTAGCGAAAATATATTTTAATACATTGGCTATCTTTAAAAATCAACTGGTTTTAACTTTTTCAAATTGTCCTTTTTCATCTTTTAATTTTTTAACTTTTACTTGGCATTCATTATTAAAGCAATGTTTACTGTCGCTAGATTTTTCAAAAGACAATTGCCTAACGAAACCATATTTAAAACTTCTCTGAAATGGTGAAATTAAATGATTACAGAACAAAAAATTACCTTTTTTTTACATTTTATTAGGTAAGGAAGTTAAAGGTAAAATTTGATAGCACTCTTAGGAACTATCAAAATTAATTAGGTTTTATAATTAAAAAAACTTTTTACGAAGCAGTTTTAAAATTAACACAGTTATCGCAGGAACGCAGTTGCCGCAGGAAAACAATTATCAAAAGTTTTGGGCAATTGTGTTTTGATAATTTGATCATTTTAACAACTTTTGTGTATTACGAAAAATTTCACAACTTTTTTGGAAACAGCTGTTACTTACATGTGCCTGTGCTGAATATTGATAGTGGATACTTACATTATCAATTCGGCTTACAAATTTCCAATATGACAAGTATTGCGCAAGTGAACTATTGGACTATGGTTCGTTTTCTTGATCTGGAAAAAGTACATTGATTTTGATTTTTTAAACGAATTGGTGTTACTCAAACTTTGGTAATTTTGCCTCGAATCTTTGGACCTCTAATATCCGTTTTTTTTTCAAAAAAAATGATATACAATTTTGTGCTTGTTTTAAACTGATTGCAAACCCTGTTGAGCAGGGCTTATTTTCTTTTAGAAAATAACACAGAGCAAACAAATTTCGTGTCCTATTTTTACAAAAAAAAAATGCTAAATTTTTTAAAGCAATCTTTATTTGTTTGTAGGATAAATGAACCTTTAAACTGCTTTAAAGAAATAAATCTTTATTAAAGAGCCACTGAATGAAGTTATTCAGCGTAAAAGTGATAAACGTTGAAAAAAAGACTATAGAAACTGCTTCAACTCTGTAGAATGATGCTACTATTAAGTTTAGAAAACTGTTTCTCAAAATACATCTAACAATTCAAAAATCTATGGAATAATGCGCTTCTGCATACAAGCACATTTTAAAACAAATCTTTATTCCAGAGGCCCTGAAACCACGTAATGCTAGAATTTACTGACTACAAAAAGCTTGATCTTCAAGTATTAAATATTAAGGCAGACGTTTGCGTTTTCGTCTAACCTTTTTGAGTTACTGTAATATATGTTCTGTAAACAATTTATATACTTACACATTATATTATATATATATATATATATATATATATATATATATACATATATATATATATATATATATATATATACATATATATATATATATATATATATTTGTGTGTTTGTGATAATGAATCGAGAATAACTAATCTTTCTCTCTTTTAATCGGAACTCTTTTCGTTGATCACATCAAGATCTTTCAGATTATAGGCTCATTATATATGATTGTTTTAGCCCAACGCAGTTTCTGAATTCTTTTCACGTCTAAAGCCAGGTAGCTTTTTCTTACTCAAGAGTTAATTTTATATTGCTTTGCAGTGTTTGCATGTTTAATTAGCTTTTTCTAAAATATTTTCTTTTTCGAACCTTTTCCAGTTTGTAAGCTCCTATGGTAATTTTTTATATTAAACAGTGAACTTCCCAACCTATTCTTAGTTATGAAATTGTACTTTGGAAATCAGAGAGGAGATTTAGAAATTTGATTGAAATTTTTCCTCATTCTTTTCTCATCTTTTCCTCATCTGTTTCGACACTGAAGAATATCTATGGTCTTTGACAAATCCTCAAATTGTTAAAATCTCTGTTGTTTAATTGTGAGTCAACATGTGGCTACTTAAAGGATGAATTTTCACGGTAATGTTCTCTTCATTGTTGACATGAAAACAGTGCAAAATTATCTTAATAATGTATTGTTGATCACAATTAAAATCTTTCGCAAAATGTCCTTTGAAAGATATATACTGTATTCTTGGATAGCTTGAGGATCATATACGAAGATACCATCATATACCATCATATACCGCAGAGAGATCATAGAAAAATTGTGATTTTCTTGCCGAGATCCATATGTGCATTTCATGGACAAGAATTCCAAAACGGAAGGGCTTGCCCAGGCTGCTTATAGTTAACCGTTAGATTTGAAAATTAAATTTGAACCAATTTCACTCAGAAAAATTTGAGCACATAATTTTTCGTTTAATCTAAAAACAGAGAATTTTATGACACTACAAAAAGCTATGAGCAGCCCTGGGTTAACATTATATTATTACACGAGTAATGAGTCAATTTTTAAACCAGTTGAAAATGATAAGAAATGCGGTGATTGAGGGCAATGATTGTGTAACAGCCCTACCCCATTATTATTCCTTAGGCAGTATAATGTTCCAGCTATTAATCTATTAATCTTATAGCGCCTTTCCGCTCAAGCTTTGTTTTACTTTCGTGCCACTGGACCATAGTGTATTTATTATTGATAACACAATTTGGCACGCAATTTATTTAGCTTTTGCGTGTTTCAAGAGCTAATTGAGAATTTGTTCCGTTGGCCATGTTCCTTCGCCCAAACGACACTTGATACTTTTCTGCTTACAATCCAGTTAGTTGAGCTTTTTCTCAACAAGCTTTTATAAATAACCTATTCAGTTTAATTCAATATTCTGAAAACTTAAAAAAAAAAAAAAAAAAAAACTAAAACAACCCAATCTCGAATCCCGCATTCGCAATTCAAACGTTCGTTTTTTTTAATACCTACCGGGTTGTTATATTGTTGACAGGTTCGGGATTTTTTTTTTCCAAAATAAGCTATCCTGCAATTTTCAGGAACATCTGCTTTTTCTTTACCTTCTTTTCAAAAAAAAAAAAAGAGAAAAATAACTCAAATATTCGGTCGTTTTTGTGATCTGCTTGACAGATAACGGTTGTTCTTTTTCTTAGATGAGCAATAATTGCCTTTAACTTTAGAACGCTTTGACAAATAGGTACTGATTTCAGAGGCTTCTCAAGCGTTATCCGATTTATCGGAAAATAGACGCTCCTTGCTTCCGCAGCTTCTACATTCCCAGTGTTTGTAGGTCCCACGTAGTAAGACTAAGGGGCTTAGCAAGGGAGGTTTCGGCGGCTGCTACGGCAACCTCAACGATACATAACTTAAGACGAGAGACCTGAAATCCTAAGTTAAAAAAAAGTCTCTGCGTTCTTTTCTGTTATCTCTTAGAGGCCAGCTTTTTCTGGTCCCCACAATTTTGAACAACCGATATCTGACTTGCCGGTCCAATCGCAAGGTTGGAACTTTGTGCAGCATTTTTTATTTCCATGTAATTAATAACAAATGGCTGACGCAGCTCTGGAAGCTAAACTTCTTCTACCGGAGCCTTTTAACGGAACAAGTGATATTCAGGCCTATATAACACAATTCGAACTCTTGAGTTCGTTACAAAATTGGCTAAAAAAAGCATTCAATAGTGATGGAACTCCGCAACACGACAGCGCTGGTCAACAGGTTTACATTGATAAGCGTCATACTATTTTTCCCTTGCGCTTACGAGGCAGTGCTATCGAATTTTATCAGTCATTAGATGACGCAACAAAAAATGATTATTCAGAGCTTAAAAAGCAATTTTTGCGCCAATATCAGGAACCTCCTGAATTTTTTCGGTCATCCCTTGCAAAACGTATTCAAGGCGAGTCCGAAAAAGTAAGTGAATTTTTAGCTGAGCTCAAACTTCTAGCTAATAAGGCTTATCCCCAAGACACGCAGGCAATCAGAGACCATATTGTGCTTCAATCTTTCATTGATGGCCTTCACAATATTCATGTAAGGGTAGAGTTAAGAAAGAACAAGCCGGCTGACATTAACGCGGCCTTAGAATCAGCACTCCACTTCGACGCAATTTACCGTCTTGAAGCAAATGCAAATGAGACTGCGCCTTCATCTACTTCTGTGAGTTCCATTGAAGCACTTTCGCGTAAAGTTGATAAACTCATGGCCGGACAAGTTAGTTACCAACCACGTTCTCGTCCGATGAACAAAAAATCGGGTCGCAGGAGCAACTCTCCTTACAGATTGTCTCCGTTTAACAAACGCAAGTCACCTACTTTCTCTCGTAGCCCATCGCAACACGGAGAACGTCGTCAATCTTCCTCTCCGCGAAAAACGTTTCTTGACAATTCACACAGTCGTTCAATCAGTAATGAAAGAAAAGTCAGGTTCACCGGACCAACTATTTGTTATGGTTGTAATCGTAAAGGTCATACTAAAAATAATTGCAAAAATTGTTGGAACTGTGGTTCTTCTCAACATCAGCGACGTAATTGCCCAGAGTCAAAACCATACTCTAACCGATAGCTTCTTCTATCGCCATAGTCCACCTTGAAAGAGTTTGTTCTCCATTTTTAATAACCCATGGCACAAAACAAGCGTATTTTTGGCATACAGTCGCTTCTTTCCAAAATAATAATCGCCGATAATATACTGCCTGCCCTGATTGATTCAGGTGCTTCAATTAGTGTAATTCGTGCCGATGTTTTTGGCAAGTTCAGCAACTTTAGCCCTTCGCTTACATTGGAAGCATCTGATATCCAAGCATCCGCCATAAATGGCTCTATGCTTCAATTTAAGGGTATGTGCTTGCTTCCATGTCGTTGGTTTAAAAATGGTCCCATGTTTTCTTTCAAATTTTACATTTGTGCCCACCTCAGTGTTCCTTGTGTGGTCGGTTTTGATCTCCTACACAAACAAAAATGTGCAGTAGACTTCTCTCGGGGTTTATTAGATGTAGGTGACGCAGTACTGGAATGTATCAGTCCGTTGTCTCAGTGGTTTGAGGATAATTCTCCGACAACTGAGACTTCGCTTTGTTCTGTAACTTCGCGTTTCCTTATTCCACCTCGAAGTGAAGCACTCGTAAAATGTAATCTAAAGTCACATCATGCGCATAAGTTTTCTTCAAGCAGTTCGCGTACTTCGTCTGACGCGACTGTGGGTTTGGTTGAGCCCCACGTAGGTTTCACCAGTTTAAACTCCCTTTTAGTGGCCTCGTCTCTTGTAACAGTTTCTCAAAATGAATTTTGGCTAAGAGTACTTAACCCTACTTGTAATTCCGTAACTTTATATCCTTCGCAAACTATTGCGCAAATCTTACCCTACAACGAGACTGTCCTTCAAACTGTTGGTTTCAATGCTGTTGACATCAATTCAGCTGAAACTTTGATGCAGTTGTTTAAATCAAAGTTCAGCACTCTCACTAAAAAACAACAAAAGGACGCTTTTAGTCTACTCAAGCAGTTTGCAGACGTGTTTGCTACCGACAAATGGGATCTAGGCTCATGTAATTTGCATAAACTGCGTATTCAGTTGAAAGATGACGCCCAGCCTAGCCGAGTGCCATACAGATCAATGAATCCTTCTAAAAGAAAAGATCTCAAGGATAAGATAACCAAACTCCAAGAAAAAGATCTCATATCTCCTACTCATTCCGAGTGGGCAGCTCCAACCGTGTTAGTTCCGAAACGTGACGGGTCATATCGTCTTGTTATTGACTATCGGAAACTAAATGCCCAAACAGTCAAAACATCGTGGCCTCTTCCGCGCATATCAGATATTCTAAATAATCTCGAGGGAAGCATTTTCTTCTCTAGCCTCGACCTTTGCAGTGGATTTCATCAAATGGAGATTGATGAAGAAGATCGACACCTTACTTCTTTCATTACGCCGTTTGGACTGTATCAGTGGAAACGGATGCCAATGGGTCTTTGCAATGCCCCTGGAGCATTTCAAAGACTAATGGAAATTGTTTTATCAGGGTTGACATATGAAATTGTCCTGGTTTATCTTGATGATATTATAGTCTTTGGTCGTTCTTTCGAGGAACACATACATCGTCTTCAACTTGTGTTCCAACGCATACGGGAAGCAAATTTGAAAATTTCACCTGCCAAATGTTCCTTATTCCAAACGAAGTTAGTATTTCTGGGTCATGTAGTCTCTGCTGACGGGATACACACTGATCCTGCTAAAATAGCAGCTGTGGAGAAATACCCAGTTCCACAAACTATTCGTCAGTTAAGATCGTTCATGGGCCTTGTTGGCTTCTATAGAAAGTTTGTTCTCAATTTTGGTTTGATTGCGAACCCTCTGTACCAATTGATGAATAAAACAACAACGTTCCATTGGACAGCAGACTGCCAAAAAGCTTTCGAGAAATTGAAAACAGCGCTAGTATCCGCTCCAATCTTAGGTTTTCCAAATGAAAAGGATCAATTCGTTCTTTGTACTGACGCATCGCTTACTGGAATTGGCGCAGTGCTATCTCAAAAACAGAAAAATGGTGAAAAGGTTATTGCATATGCTAGCAAAGTGCTGCAAAAAGGTCAAAGAAACTACTCGGCTACGAAACGTGAACTCTTTGCTGTGGTGTTCTTCACATCATACTTCAAAGAATTTCTTCTTGGGCAAAAATTTCAGATAATTACTGACCATCGCGCCCTCGTTTGGCTCTATTCGTTCAAAGAGCCTGATGCAATAGTAGCGCGTTGGCTAGAAAAAATAAGTATGTTCAATTTTGAAATTGTCCATCGGCCTGGAAAAACTATTGCAAATGCTGATGCTCTTTCCAGATTACCACCTTTGAATTTATCTGCTACTTCTGTCACATCTGTTTCTTCGTCTCCGCACTTTTCAGAAACGCAAGATCAGGATAAAACTCTGTCTGTAGTCAAATCATGGTGTCGAACAGGTGAGAAACCACCTCGATCCTTAATGTTTGGTAGACCATCTGCTTTGCAGTGTTACTGGCAGCAATTCGAGACATTGAAAATTATTGATGGTGTTTTGTACCGGCTATTTCAACAACTGGATGGATCTACACTTTTCCATCAGTGTTGCGTTCCACTTAACCAGGTTCAAAAAGTTCTTCTTCAGTTGCATGATTAACCTGCTTCAGGACATTTAGGCAATAAGAAAACTCTTGATCGGGTACGTCAGCGATTTTACTGGCCAGGATTGAAAAATGATGTGGACTCCTGGATCTCAGGTTGTGCAACTTGTCAAAAACGAAAGAATCCCAAACAATCACATCAGCAAGAAATGCAGCTCTGGGCATTTTATGAACCTTTTCTTTGCGTGTCAGTTGATATCCTTGGCCCTCTCCCAGAAAGTCGGTTGAATGAGAAATTTTATAAATACATCCTAATGATTGGAGACCATTTTACTCGCTGGTTCGAGGCTGCACCCCTACAGAACATCAAGGCTGAGACAATCTGTAGCACTTTCTTAGATCAATGGGTCACCCGATTTGGTGTACCTGAATATATTCACAGTGACAACGGTTCGCAGTTCACATCGCGCCTTTTCGCAGATATGTGCAATAAGCTGCAGTTAACCAGCTCAAGATCTACTCCTTACCACCCGCAAGGAAATGCAAAAGTGGAACGCATAAATCGCACTTTGGAAGATGGGTTGGCAAAGTACTGCGCAGAACGGCATGAAGTTTGGTCTGTTCATCTTCAATCTTTCATGATGGCCTATCGTTCTGCAGTTCATGAGTCGACAGGTCAATCGCCTTTCCGATTAGTTTTTGGGAAAGAAATGCGCATGCCTGTTGATATGCTATATCCAACATTGCCCACTCCAATTGTTGGTCATCGGGATTATGTTTTTCAACGTTTAGTTGAATCTTCCACCATTTTCGAGTCCGTAATTCAGAAAAACGGATGGGAAATGCGCCGACAAAAAGCTATCTTTGACAAAAAGAAGCATGGTCCTTCGTATAAGGAAGGAGACCTGGTGCTTCTTCATTCACCAGTGTGCTCACAGGGTCAAACTCCTAAATTAAAGAGCTTCTGGTCTGGACCTCATTGCGTGAAAAAGGTTATTAACCAAATTAATTTTGTTCTACAAGACGTCAAAACTCAAAAACAACAGATTGCTCATTACGATCGCATTAAACCTTTTACACCATCAGACCAGCGGTTGCGCAGAAATCGTTCCAACCAAACTGTAAGACCAAGTCCTCAACCCATCGTCCCTGAAGACGATGATCTTGTGTTGGTTGATTTATCTGAAAGACAGGCTTCTACCTCTGATAGGTTACAAAACACTACTAACCCTACAAGTTCCGCCATTCCGTCACCGCCAGTTTTTTTGTCAGAAAATCAAAGTGGTTCAGGTTCCACAACAGTTCCTCAACAACCGCGTAGAGCTGTTGCTGATCATGCACGGCATCCAGGATTTTTCCGTTTAGCTTATTTTGATTCAGACAGTGATATTGAGTGATTTGTTTAGATGCTCTTTGTGCAGCAAGTGTTGCTGTTGTTCACTTGCCTAGTAGATTGCAGTTTCTCTACACTTGTAGGCTATGACATCGAGGAAGTTCTCACAACAAAAATTTACTCGCTTCTTCCGAGTGAACAGTGTACGCCTGATAAATTAAGCACCAAAAACATTACTTTTAATGGTTTGGTTCTTCATGCGCCCGAAGTTGATATTCAAATGAGTTTTTGCATGTCTCAAGCTTCTTACGCTGTTACCGGATTAGCGCATTCTGCCCGATTTGATGATTCTGTGTATTTAAAAGAGTATTCTCGCCTAGTGCCTACTTTCTATGCATTAGAAACTTGGGTTTGCAGAGCAATTTGGAGTGGTCGCAATTTCAAACTTCCAGGTTTTGCAGATGAAAATTTTAAAATGACTGAGGGGGATCTTTTGTTTGATGGTAGACCATACAAACCTGGCAATTTCAAGGTATTTGACTATTCGTACTCTTTCATGCGTGGTGGCAAGAAAGCTGGAATTTACTTCACCTGGCCTGTGGATTGGATTACCCCAGGTGGATCGAAAATTCACGCATCTGGTGTTATAAACGCAAAATTAACCATCGGCAAAGTAGTCGCAACTTTGGACAAAACCAGCTCTCCATGGTCCTTAATCTTGACAGATCCCAATGAAAGATCCACGTCCTGCAGTTTTCCAGGTTCTGACTTTCAGCATGACTCAATCACCTATTTACCGCATTTCTACGGTCAGTGTGAGATTAAATCAATATTTGAGTTCTCTCCGGAGCATCCTGGCGTTCAGATCTCTTCTGCTGATTCAATGTATTTGAGTGGAAAAACTGCTTCCAGGGATGATTCCCGCGTCTTTTATATAGAACTTCTGAACACAACTGTTAGTGTTTGCTCATATAAGGTCCGACCAACAACCTACTCTGGTGTTTACTTTGTCATTGAACCTATAACGGAGCAACTTCCGGAAATAGATTACAACACAGATGCAATTCCAAACTTAGTCTATGGGACAAAAATTGAGTTTGTGCATGTCAACGCGCATCTTTCGCGTCAACGAATTGTAAATTTCATCAAAAATGAAATTTGCAATACGCGTCAGATGATCTTAAATGGACTCATTTCTTTAGCGTCAAACTTGGACAATCCTAATCTCTTCCTCGGATCCGGTTCCATGTTAGGCATACATGCTGAAAAAGCGGGAGCTGTTCTTTACGTCCACAAATGTGTTAAAGTCGAAGCTCGAATTGCAGACTTCCCCTACTGCACAGAGGAAGTTCCTGTTCTTTTGGGCAATGATACGCAAATTCGTTTCATGAATCCGATAACACAAGTTGTGTATCCAAACTATACTTTGACTGCTTGTGATCCCATAGCACCTTACATGTACCGCACGTCTGAAGGCATCTGGATGCACTATGGAGATGATTATTCGGTCGCACGTACGCCCGAATCTCTAAGTGTTTTCAGCCATCTAGATTTTAGTGATAACTTACCTTCATTACACACCGCTGGTCTCTTTTCTTATCAGAACTTGAGGCAGAGCGCAAAGGCTCGGGTTCTAAAATACTCGCGCCGAACAATTTCGGGACGAGAAGTATATCTTGGTCCTCGCAGCCAATATTCTCATCCTGGTTTAATGCATTTTAATCCAAGCGTTTCCGAAGAACTAGAAAATTTGGCGGCTTGGAAATATTTGATTGATTTGCAATCTGTTGCGAGTGGTGGTTGGTACTACGCCGAGAGGTGCACTGTAATTACGCTAACAACTTTAGCGCTTCTAGGGCTCTTTATCTATATATTGAAACTTGTATTTGCGCTTAGGCTCCTTTCTCATGGAGTTCCTTTCTGGACAGTTTTCCGGCTTCTTAACCCCCTTGCGCCTTTTACGCAGATGCTTCAAAATCACATAAATAATATACACGCATCTGCGCCTGTCAATCATGACCAACTTGTCAATGAAACTGATGGGAACCCTGATAATCGCACTGTAATAGTTGATTCAATTTATCCGTCAGCACAATTAAATTCTGCCCGCTACACAACAAAAATTTAAGCACAGGTTGACTCTTTATCGCCTATAGTGTTCTGTCTTAGAAAAAAAAAAAAAACTGCCGCTTTCTGATTTTTGTCTTTTGCTTCATTCAAAATTTTTTTCTTTTCGTTCATCAATCACTAGCAGCCCTGATGCACTTCTGTACACAAATGATTGACATTGCTTGTTTTAGATGTCGACAAGCTCAGAGTCAATCAACACTATGCCTGCTTCTCCAGGCCCTGATATTCTTCTGGACACAGATCTTCTTTCAGGTGCTTCTTCGCCTGCAATTCCGTTGCTGGACGATAGTATGGACTCTCAAGCAGATACAGGAATAACTGGCAACTGGGCAAGTGATCAGTCGCTTGAGTTCCGTCAAAACCTCTCGCAAAATCGGGATCCTCAGCCGCACACGGATGTCTGCTCATCTGCTTCTTCGGATGAAATGACAATCATCTTTTGTCCGCCTTCCAAAAACATTCCAGTCGTTCAGACTGCTTCTGCAACAGCAGCTTCGGGTTCGAGAAGCAGCCCGCTCGAAGGAAGCAATTCACGCCAGGCTATGGGTCCACCTCGCAACGGTCCCTTACGCCTCAACGGTTTGGTGTATTCAGCAAATTTGCATGCCGTGTTGCGGGTTGTTGAATTTTACCGCAATGGGAAAGTTCGCCTTCAGGATCCTTACAATGCAAGGCGAAGGCCTCTGCTGGATCCTGCGGATCTAGTCGCTATCCCTGTTGACAACTCGGCTGAAAATCGCGACCTTCGAGATCAACTTATTCGACTTCGTCGATCTCGTGAGGCTCACGAGCGTGACCTTTACCAGGCTACCAATGAGATCGACAAACTAAAAGCTCGCATTTCCGAGCTGAATCAAATGCTAGATGATTCTCGGACGGCAAATCGTCTGCTCTCCGCGAAGGTTGTTACGCTGGAGAAAAAACAACCTAAAAAGCCAAAATCCTCTAAGGTCCGCAATGCAGGGGTGAATACGGACACTATGTCTGCCTCTGAGTCCTGTTCAACGACCTGTCGTCACCTCAGAGGTCTCCAAAACGAATTCCGCTCCCTGCGTTCTCAATTACTTCGGGGAAATCATAATCCACAAAACAAGAAAATAAAAAGGAAGCCTCGCTCGCGTTCTTCGAGCTCATCGTCCTCATCGGGTTCGGAGACAGAATAGTGGGACATGAGGACATGTCCTTCCTAAGCGGGGTGATGTAACAGCCCTACCCCATTATTATTCCTTAGGCAGTATAATGTTCCAGCTATTAATCTATTAATCTTATAGCGCCTTTCCGCTCAAGCTTTGTTTTACTTTCGTGCCACTGGACCATAGTGTATTTATTATTGATAACACAATTTGGCACGCAATTTATTTAGCTTTTGCGTGTTTCAAGAGCTAATTGAGAATTTGTTCCGTTGGCCATGTTCCTTCGCCCAAACGACACTTGATACTTTTCTGCTTACAATCCAGTTAGTTGAGCTTTTTCTCAACAAGCTTTTATAAATAACCTATTCAGTTTAATTCAATATTCTGAAAACTTAAAAAAAAAAAAAAAAAAAAAAAAAAAAAAACTAAAACAACCCAATCTCGAATCCCGCATTCGCAATTCAAACGTTCGTTTTTTTTTAATACCTACCGGGTTGTTATATTTGTTTGTAGGATAAATGAACCTTTAAACTGCTTTAAAGAAATAAATCTTTATTAAAGAGCCACTGAATGAAGTTATTCAGCGTAAAAGTGATAAACGTTGAAAAAAAGACTATAGAAACTGCTTCAACTCTGTAGAATGATGCTACTATTAAGTTTAGAAAACTGTTTCTCAAAATACATCTAACAATTCAAAAATCTATGGAATAATGCGCTTCTGCATAC
>NW_027449527.1:12500-13842 GCF_964194025.1 Convolutriloba macropyga | reverse complement strand
ACTCAAGCTAACTCAAGCTAATTCAAGCTAACTCAAGCTAACTCAAGCTAATTCAAGCTAGCTAACTCAAGCTAACTCAAGCTAACTCAAGCTAGTTCAAGCTAACTTAATGAAGTTAACCCAAGCTAACTTGGGTTAATGAAGTCAAACTCAAGCTAACCCGAGCTAACTCAAGCTAACTCAAGCTAATTCAAGCTAACTCAAGCTAACTCAAGCTAATTCAAGCTAACTCAAGCTAATTCAAGCTAACTCAAGCTAGCTCAAGCTAACTCAAGCTAACCCAAGCTAACTTAAGCTAGCTTAAGCTAATTAAAGCTAATTAAAGCTAACTCAAGCTAACCCAAGCTAACTTAAGCTAGCTCTAGCTGGCTGCCACTGTTAGGCCATTTGGGAGCGCTTTTCTCGCACTCTGATTGGCTGCCACTGTTAGGCCATTTGGGAGCGCTTTTCTCGCACTCTGATTGGCTGCCACTGTTAGGCCATTTGGGAGCGCTTTTCTCGCACTCTGATTGGCTGCCACTGTTAGGCCATTTGGGAGCGCTTTTCTCGCACTCTGATTGGCTGCCACTGTTAGGCCATTTGGGAGCGCTTTTCTCGCACTCTGATTGGCTGCCACTGTTAGGCCATTTGGGAGCGCTTTTCTCGCACTCTGATTGGCTGCCACTGTTAGGCCATTTGGGAGCGCTTTTCTCGCACTCTGATTGGCTGCCACTGTTAGGCCATTTGGGAGCGCTTTTCTCGCACTCTGATTGGCTGCCACTGTTAGGCCATTTGGGAGCGCTTTTCTCGCACTCTGATTGGCTGCCACTGTTAGGCCATTTGGGAGCGCTTTTCTCGCACTCTGATTGGCTGCCACTGTTAGGCCATTTGGGAGCGCTTTTCTCGCACTCTGATTGGCTGCCACTGTTAGGCCATTTGGGAGCGCTTTTCTCGCACTCTGATTGGCTGCCACTGTTAGGCCATTTGGGAGCGCTTTTCTCGCACTCTGATTGGCTGCCACTGTTAGGCCATTTGGGAGCGCTTTTCTCGCACTCTGATTGGCTGCCACTGTTAGGCCATTTGGGAGCGCTTTTCTCGCACTCTGATTGGCTGCCACTGTTAGGCCATTTGGGAGCGCTTTTCTCGCACTCTGATTGGCTGCCACTGTTAGGCCATTTGGGAGCGCTTTTCTCGCACTCTGATTGGCTGCCACTGTTAGGCCATTTGGGAGCGCTTTTCTCGCACTCTGATTGGCTGCCACTGTTAGGCCATTTGGGAGCGCTTTTCTCGCACTCTGATTGGCTGCCACTGTTAGGCCATTTGGGAGCGCTTTTCTCGCACTCTGATTGGCTGCCACTGTTAG
>NW_027449527.1:0-7500 GCF_964194025.1 Convolutriloba macropyga | reverse complement strand
CGGGAAACCCTCACCGTGAATAAGGTTCACTCACATATTTCACTACATTTTGCGTGGGATTGGAGATGAGGCTACTCGTTCTTGCTCAGTACTAGGCTGAAAATTAACGAAACTTCGTTACAAACGTTCACATGTTGATGTTTCCGCTTTCGCGTACTCGAAACAACATAATACTAGTCTTTGTAATTTAGTTTCATAATTTCAACTGTTCTCATGCAGAATTTTTGCTCATTCTTATCCCAAATTTTGACCTGGCTACTAGTTACACTCCTTGTACTTATTGCAAAATGACCACAAATTTCAACAGCTTTCACATGTTGCTGTTTCGGCTTTCGCTTACTACAGTCAACATAATACTCGTTGCAAAATAAGTGCTCGGCATCTGCAATTTTCCAAAGACGAAGTTTCGCCAGTTCAATTTTCGCTCGCCAATTATGGCTACTAATTCACACGGTACTGAGCTCAACAACATTAAATTTGTTCAGCAAGACTTTCACATGTTGATGTTTTGGCTTTCGCCTACTAGAAGCAACATAATACTCGTCTTGTTAGCTCATTCAATGAGAATAGCTTTTCCCGTTGAGAATTTTTGCCTTCAATTGGCGTTGTAGTGAGTTTGGCTACTCAGATCACCAAATACTTGTGACAATTCGAACCAGAAATGTTTTCAATTTTCACATGCTGATGTTTCGGATTCAACCTACTAGAAGCAGCATAATACTTGTATTCAACAATTTCTGTATCAAATCCCAGTTTTCTCTGGTGCATCTTTGCCAAACTATTCCAAACTGCCTGAGTCTGAATACCAATTACAGGTACTAGTAAATGCACGTTACTAAGGACTATATAGTTCTAGGTTACTGTACACAACGACGTTCACATGTTGATGTTTCAGCTGCCGCTTACTAGAAACAACATAATACTTATCGTGCATACCTTTCCATAACTTGTCCTTTTCAGATGCATTAGTTTCCCTTTGTCTTGGCTTCTACAGTCAGACTGGCTACTAGTAACAGCACAGTACTAATCACATATCGTTCTACAGTTTGCAGACAACTTTCACATGTTGATGTTTCAGCTTTCGCCTACTAGAAACAACATAATACTCGCTGTATACATTTGTAGTTCTCTATGTAACTTTCATGTGAAGAAGTTTCGCCAGTCTTTTTGACTGTCTCAAATCTGAGTCATGCTTAGGCTACTAGTTGCTTCATAGTACTTATCGCCTCGAGATCATTGAACAAAACTTGATTTTCACATGTTGCTGTTTCAGCTTCCGCTTACTAGAAACAACATAATACTAGTCTCATTAAGTTCCGTCTCTTTGCAATTTTCTTATGAAGAAAATTCGCCATCACAATGACTCCAGCAGTTCTTGATCAAGGAATGCAATCATTGATCAGAATGCTATTATTTGAATCGGTTCTGCTTTAAGTGTTCCAATTTTATTGGAAGCACCAACAATAGAACATCAATGTGTTCAATCGAGAGTTATATAACCCTGAATCGGACGCAGTCAACAGCCGAAGCCGAGACCGCCTTTTGCGTTAGAGAGGTCGGTAAACAAATCTTGCGATTCATACCGAATTAACACATATAGCTGTGCTCCTCTTCGTAAAGCGAGCCAAGTGATCCCCTGTTGAAGGATGTATTTGGACCAATCTAGTAGCATTTGGTTTCCAACAAGCTCTCCCAAGTTAGCTTACTTATTGGGCTTTTCAACCAATTCGGTTGGCTACAAGCATCATCAAAGTACTAGCCACAGTTTGATCGCAAAATTCTACGACTTTCACATGTTGATGTTTCGGCTTGCGCTTAGCCTACTATAAGCAACATAATACTAGTCATATCATAGAGCGTGATCAGCTTGTGACGTTCTCATGATGAAGTTTCACCAACAGTGTCTCACTTCGAGCTTAAATCCAGCTACTAGTAACTACACAGTACTGACTGCAACGATAACTTTTATCTATACCTTTCACATGCTGCGCTTTCGGCCAGGGCCTACTAACGTCAACATAATACTCGATATAAACTTTTGTTCATGATGCAGCTTCCCCATGCAGAAGTTTCGCCTTCAAATGCTCTCTTGGCCATATGACGTAAGAAAAGGTTACTAGTAACATCACAGTACTAGCCACAGTTTGATTGCAAAATTCTACGACTTTCACATGTTGATGTTTCGGCTTGCGCTTAGCCTACTAGAAGCAACATAATACTAGTCATATCATAGAGCGTGATCAGCTTGTGACGTTCTCATGATGAAGTTTCACCAACAGTGTCTCATTTCGAGCTTAAATCCAGCTACTAGTAACTACACAGTACTGACTGCAACGCTAACTTTTATCTATACCTTTCACATGCTGCGCTTTCGGCCAGGGCCTACTAACGTCAACATAATACTCGATATAAACTTTTGTTCATGATGCAGCTTCCCCATGCAGAAGTTTCGCCTTCAAATGCTCTCTTGGCCATATGACGTAACACAAGGTTACTAGTAACATCACAGTACTAGCCACAATTTGATCGCAAAATTCTACGACTTTCACATGTTGATGTTTCGGCTTGCGCTTAGCCTACTAGAAGCAACATAATACTAGTCATATCATGGAGCGTGATCAGCTTGTGACGTTCTCATGATGAAGTTTCACCAACAGTGTCTCATTTCGAGCTTAAATCCAGCTACTAGTAACTACACAGTACTGACTGCAACGATAACTTTTATCTATACCTTTCACATGCTGCGCTTTCGGCCAGGGCCTACTAATGTCAACATAATACTCGATATAAACTTTTGTTCATGATGCAGCTTCCCCATGCAGAAGTTTCGCCTTCAAATGCTCTCTTGGCCATATGACGTAACACAAGGTTACTAGTAACATCACAGTACTAGCCACAATTTGATCGCAAAATTCTACGACTTTCACATGTTGATGTTTCGGCTTGCGCTTAGCCTACTAGAAGCAACATAATACTAGTCATATCATAGAGCTTGATCAGCTTGTGACATTCTCATGATGAAGTTTCACCAACAGTGTCTCATTTTGAGCTTAAATCCAGCTACTAGTAACTACACAGTACTGACTGCAACAATAACTTTTATCTATACCTTTCACATGCTGCGTTTTCGGCCAAGGCCTACTAACGTCAACATAATACTCGATATAAAATTTTGATCATGATGCAGCTTTCCCATGCAGAAGTTTCGCCTTCAAATGCTCTCTTGGCCATATGACGGAACACCAGGTTACTAGTAACATCACAGTACTAGCCACAGTTTGATTGCAAAATTCTACGACTTTCACATGTTGATGTTTCGGCTTGCGCTTAGCCTACTAGAAGCAACATAATACTAGTCATATCATAGAGCGTGATCAGCTTGTGACGTTCTCATGATGAAGTTTCACCAATAGTGTTTCATTCGAATTGGTTCTGCTTTAAGCTCTCCAATTGTTTTGGATGAACCAGTTTTGCCCTTCGAAGCCACTTTTGTGAGCTTTTGTGGGTCTTTACCAAGAGGATATACCTCAAGGCCTCTTTCAATTCCTTTAAGTTCTTTCAACTCCTTTACAGTTTCTAGGTTCACATAGCTGCAAACCTTATTTCTAGTTTTAAGTCTGGCCAACTTGGGGAGAGTTGGTGCAGACCGTGACCAATTCTAGTAGGATGCCACAACAAGAATGTGATCAACTTAGCTTGTCGATGAACCTGCCCCACATTCAAACAACTCTATCGCCTTTTCCTCGTATAGTTATATGCGAGGGCCTCTCATAGAGAGCGCTGTTAGCAACCTTTTCCACATAGACGATAAAGTTGTGAGTGTTTTGCACATGGCTGTTGTCTCACCACGTGACGAGTCAACTCAGCTTGACTCTCTACACTCCGACAAGCTTTGCACATACGCCTTTAGTTCAGTATGTGTCTTTAATCTGACTCCGGTGCCTCAAGCCGGAAAAATTGTCAGATTATGATCATTATCGGTTAGTCATCCCGATGCAAGATCGTATCGTACTGTCTTTGTCTACCTCCAGATTCCGAAGAACAGGAGGAGACTCTCCCAGACCTACATATCTGGGAGAATGTTCAGAGGGCGAGAAGCTGTGGATTACTCTCCCCTAAGAACTGACTAAACTTTACCCTCGTCCAAGGTAAGTTTATTTTAGCTAGCCTTCTATGTAAAGGATCTGAGGCTAAGCTGTGTTTTTTCGAGCCTTTGGCTCGGAGCAAGTTCAGTGGGCGCCCCGAGTAGCTCAACTCTTTCCCACTGAACAGCGCAACGCTCTGTCACTCGCTGGGATTTTTGCGTGTCGGTTCTAACCACGCGACTTGTGGACCTTTTTAGGCCTTTCTCATTCACAAGTCTATAGCTGGGCTTCTATAACCCAGCTTCTGAGATCTAGATAGCTGCAGTTCTGCTAGGCTGCTTTTGCTAACTAGTCTCCCTTTAAGCAGTCCCTTGCCATGACTGCTGAACTATGTATCCACACAAGTAGTTTTTGAGCTCGATACATAATTCGAGATTGGTTGCCAAGCAATCTCTAGCGACAGAGCGTCATGCGCACTACAGACATGGCCTCTACCAGCAGCCATGCCCGAAGGAATCAATCACTGATCCTTCCGCAGGTTCCCCTACGGAAACCTTGTTACGACTTTTACTTCCTCTAGACAATTAAGCTCGATCCGCTTCATCCCGTTGCCGGAGACCGAAGTCCCAACAGTAGGAATTTGCAATTCTTGCTTAACTATCCAATCAGTAGTAGCGACGGGCGGTGTGTACAAAGGGCAGGGACGTAATCCCTATGAGTTGTTGACTCATAAGTACCAGGAATTCCTGGTTCACGTCTGCAAGTTACAACAGACGATCCCCTTGAAGCGCTGTACTTTTCTCTGATTGCCCAGTCCATTTCGGACCAAGGGCTGAGTACTCAATCTAAAAGTACACAGTGTAGCGCGCGTGCAGTCCAGAACATCTAAGGGCATCACAGACCTGTTATAGCCTCACTTCATCTGCGGTATTTAATTCCGCATAGTTCCTCTAAGAAGTGTTTGAATTCACATATAGTGAATTTCATTATTTAGATGGAGAAGATCTCGTTCGTTATCGGAATTAACCAGACAGATCACTCCACTAACTAAGAACGGCCATGCACCACCGCCCATATAATCATGAAAGATATTCAATCTGTCAATCCTTAAGATGTCTGGACCGGGTGAGTTTTCCCGTGTTGAGTCAAATTAAGCCGCAGGCTCCACTCCTGGTGGTGCCCTTCCGTCAATTCCTTTAAGTTTCGATTTTGCAACCATACTTCCCCCGGAACCAATAAACTTTGGTTTCCCGGTTAATCTCTTGCCAAGTCAAGATCGACTTTGACAAATTGTAGGTTGGTATAGTTTATGGTCAGAATTACGAGGGTATCTAATCCTCTTCAATACTCTGACTTTCGTTCTTGATTAATGAAAACATTCTTGGCAAATGCTTTCGCAGTAGTTTGTCTTGCCACGATCCAAGAATTTCACCTCTAACGTAGCAATACAAATGCCCCCGTCTGTTCCTTTCAATCATTACCGCACTCAGCCAACCGGCATCAATCGAGTAGCGGGTCATTCTCCATTATTCCATGCTTTATTATTCGATCCCAAAGGATGCTTTGAACACTCTAATTTTCTCAGGGTGAAAACACCGTTTCCACAGTTCGTCACATTTAAGTGCAAACTATTTCTTCGATGCGAAGGATGAGCGGAACGAGTCAACAGATTTAACTGAAGACCATGTTGCCGTTCTACTCAAACAGATCCAACTATGAGCTTTTTAAACGCAGCAACTATTGCATACGCTTGTAGAGGCTGGTATTACCGCGGCTGCTGGCACCAGACTTGCCCTCTACTCGTTCATCAATGGAGCTTTTAAGTCCATTCCATTCTGATTACAAACCATAAAGGTTCATATCATTATTTCTAGTCACTACCTCCTCGTGCGGAGAGTGGGTAATTTGCGTGCCTGCTGCCTTCCTTGGATGTGGTAGCCGTTTCTAAGGCTCCCTCTCCGGAATCGAACCCTGATTCCCCGTTACCCGTCACAACCATGGTAGTCCGTTACACTACCATCATAGGTTGATAGGTCAGAAATTCGGAAGTTCCGTCCCCAAGCCGAAGCTATCTGGGATCTTTCAGTTACTAGGACTCATCACGGGATGTGTCTGTACTTAGCAAATCACCCGGTGTAGTCTTGTAAAAGTCTCCGACAGTGTCGGACAATCAGCATGCATTAGCTGCAGGGTTACCGCAGTTATTCATTTAGCTTGCAAATCAACTAATAGATAGTAACTGATTTAATGAGCCATTCGCGGTTCCACTTTTTCAAGCTTCGCTTGCACATGCATGGCTTAGTCTTTCAGACAAGCATATGGCAACTGACAGGATCAATCAGTTTAATTGTACTTTGAACAATCTTTCGATTTGTTCGAATTTAGAAAGACATAGCCTTGCGGCCTCGTCAATCTTGCTTTGAGCTTTTTAAATCACGAAGAGTTTCAATGCATGCTTTGGCATGGCTACTAGTTACTACACAGTACTCTACACACTTAGAGTTACCCACGATTACACATTTCACATGCTGATGTTTCGGCTCGCGCGTACTAGAAACAGCATAATACTATGTGTACTGGTAGATAGCGCTCTGTGAGCATTTCCCATGAGCAGGTTTTGCCCTCCAAATCTCTGTTCTACTGTTACCAATACCGGCTAACAACTGTATCATACTAGGGAGAATTGACTCATGATTTAAAAACCAGATGTTCACATGTCGATGTTTCGGCTCTCGCCTACTAGAAACAACATAATACTAGTCTGTTAAAAATCTCAATCACGCCGCCTCTTCAGATACAGAAGTTTTACCTTTTATTGGTTAGAGAACAGCTTTCCAGCTGTCGACATGGTTACTAGTAACAACACCGTACTCAACACAAAAACTTTTCAACTTCACAACTTTCACATGCTGATGTTTCTGCTTTCGCATACTAGAAACAGCATAATACTTATTGTTTTGTCAAGTAATTTGTGTGTCTTTCCCATGTGAAGTTTCACCGGTCAACAATGTTTCCCTGACCAATTACGGCTACTAGTAGCTGTATAATACTAGGGAAAATGATTGAGGATTTAATATCAGATTTTCACATGTTGATGTTTCGGCTTTCGCCTACTAGAAACAACATAATACTAGTCTGCTAAGAAATCTCGCTCAAATTGCCTTTTCACATACAGAAGTTTCACCTTCTATTGGTTAGAGAACAGTTCTCAGCTGTCGACATGGTTACTAGTAACAACATCGTACTCAACACAAAAATTCTTCAACTTCACAACTTTCACATGCTGATGTTTCTGCTTTCGCGTACTAGAAACAGCATAATACTTATTGCTTTGTCAAGAAGTGTGTGTGTCTTTCCCATGCGAAAGTTTCACCGGTCAGCAATAATTGCCGTGTCCAATTAAGGTTACTCATAG
>NW_027449526.1:0-17672 GCF_964194025.1 Convolutriloba macropyga | reverse complement strand
GTCTCTGTGGTAACGAAGCCGCCGGGGCCGCCGGTCCCGTCAGACGGCGGCTCAGCCTCAGGGAGGCGGAGATGGTGGTGGGGGGGTCGCCCCATGGCTTTGAGATGCTGTGGGCGTAGCCTGGGGGCGCAGTGAACAGAGCCGCGTGGCCAGGGGTGAGGCCCCATCCCCATCGCGCTATGTGTCTGCCGGGCAACAGGAGGGCGCTTTTTCTGCTCATGGAGATTTGCCTTATTCTGTGTTTGATTTTAGCGCGGGACGGCCCTTGGCTTCTACACGGCGTCAGACGCAGCCTCGGCGGACGTGGACGCCTTGGAGCCGCTGCTGCCCCGACGCTCCATCTGTGGCTTCGTTTTCGACATCTGATGCTGCTGACGCAGTGTGAGGTTGCCGAGGGCCGCCGCTGCCGTGTAGTCATCGACCGCTGCCGAGGCGAAGTGCTTGAGCTCGGTGCCGGGTTTGTAGCCGCCCGATATCCGCGGCGTCGGCGGCGGTGCACCGTCCAGAGGGTTGAGCGTTGGCATCACCATTTGCGAGGGCACACCGCGTTGGACATCGGAGGCCTCCTGGTCCGCCCGTAGCTTCCGGCGCAGCAGCAGCACAGCAGCAACCGCCATGACAGCCATCAGGACTGACACACACAGGCCTGCGGCAGCAAGAATGAGCCCAAGGGGCGGCCCGCTGCCCTGCGAATCCTGGGCAGTGCCTGCGCCCTTTGTAGCCGGGCTCGGCTCGCCAATGCTTCCAAACTGCTCGACGTCGGAACTGGAGGCGTTCGCTGTTTCACCCGCTCTCGCTGATAAAGTGGAGGTGTTTGCTTCCCTGCCCCCTGAGCCTGCGCTGTTATTCACCGATGGGCGGTCTGCTTTGGCTTTCGTGAGTGCCCCATCCTCTGACGGCTCGACAATCATGGCCTTGCGCTGTTCTTCGCTCCCCGAGGCGGCCCGGAAGCTGTTTGTGGGTTGGGCCAGAGGGAGCTCGGACAGCGATTTTGAGAGCGGATCGTCATCGCCGGCATCCGCTAGGCGATCACCGTCGCGGGCATCGTCCAAGGGCTCTGAAGGCCCCGGCGTGGGGAACTCCGTCGGGAAGTCCGTCAGCTCCTGCTCCTCCCTTTCGTTCAGCGGATCCTCCGGGTCCTGGAGTTCGATCTCAACCGCCACCGGAATGGGAGCAGATATGACGGGATCGGGCGGCAGAATGATCGGAGGACGGGTCTGCTGCGGAGGCGACGGCGCACGGGGCGGAGCCTTCCCCGGTTCCTTGGGTTTCGCCTCAGGCGCGCCACCCTTGGCCGGGCTTGCGGGCAATTCCTTCTCCTCTTCTTTCAAAGGTTTGGGCGCGGCGCAGCCAGGCCGGGCACAGACGACGTACTCGTCGATCACCCGGTTTTGCACCACGCTGAAGAACTGGAAGTAGAGCATCGTGCGGTTCGCCTCGATCACACCAAAGCCCCGATCCGTGTTAATGTAGGACGTCCATTCCTGGATGTTTGTGTGGGTGGGAAAGGGAAAGAGGGGGGGGGGGGGGGGGGGGGGGGCTGTGAGTTCTTAGGCCAGCAAGTGCTCAGGCAACGCAGCATCTCTCACACCATCAACGGCGGTGATTCGCACCTGACTCCAGCAGCCATTGGAGCAATCGTACTCTCTTTGAATGTAGTTTTGGTCCTCGTTCCCGTTTGTGTGCTGCGGTGACAACACGGAAGCGTGCGAGGTGTCAGCACATACGACAATACTGTACACCGCCACGTATGAGCGGCGGTTGTGATTCTCGAGAGAGGGCCAGGCAGGCGGCGAGAAGGGGGGGGGGGGGGGGGGGGGCTTTGAGGATCCACGAGGCCTTGCCGCTGCCGCCGTCATGGAGGCGCTTCCAGACATGGATGAACGGAAGCCAGGCCCTCTCCCAGCCCCCCATCCTCCCCCCGCCTTCCCCCTCCGGGGTGTGGCAGCAGCAACGATACCCCACCCACCGCCAAGGCAAAGGACCCGATGCGAGGCCTTACCCTGACAATGCACGGCCGCTCCATTTCCAGAGGAAACTGCCGGTGATTACCCACGGGCCGGCCTCCGGTGCCAACCGTGGTGTGGATCGTTCCCCAGTCGTCGGCCGCGGATGGGTCGTAGCAGAGCTGGGTGTGAGGGACCGGCAGCCAGCCCCGGGTGTGCTGTGTGATCTGTGGCCGGTAGCGACACGAGCATGAAATGCAAATCAGAGTCCTGCACGCCCCCCATGAAGTTCAAGTAGAGCCTGTGCCTCTTCTCACCAGGCGCATGGGGGGGGGGGGGGGGGGGGGGGGGATTTCTAGAGATGGGTCGAAATGACAACGCTGTGGCCTTACCGTTTCGTTGAAGATTGGGAACGTCCTCTCGTAGTTGTGGCAATGGCCGGAGATGACAACGTTCACGCGATACTTCCGCAGGAGCGGCTCAAACTTCTTCTTCATGCTCGGACTGCACACAGAGCGATGGGAAAGCAATTCAGGCGCGAGCATGGCACAGACAGTTCGCTTCAAGACTTTGCCGCTGTTGGAGTCGGGCGGGTGGGCCGGCCGGCAGGCAGGCAGGCAGGCGCAGGCTGTGGGCTGGGCACAACACCTGATCTCTCCCCTGTCTCCGCGGGCTGGAGGGTGATTATGCAGCGGTCTGTGAAGCACCAGTATGATCCATGGCACGCGCTCCCGCTTCTCAGGACTGTCCGCTTCCTGCATGGGTCCCGGGCAGACATCGCCTGTAAGCGAGAGACCGATAGCCACAGGGAGGAAGCGCATTCGCAGAGAAGCAGAGACTGCGACAGACACGTAGACGGGCAGCGACAGCGACAGGGAGAGGCATCGAGAGAGAGAGAGACAGAGAGACAGAGACAGAGACAGAGAGAGAGAGAGAGACAGAGGGTTGCCGGCCACAGGCCACAGGCCGCTCCTACCTGCAGCACCCGCTCCAGCCAAAAGGCCTGTTCCGAAATCATGTTCTCTGACAGCGTGTGCTCGCTGCTGAGGAACACCACGTGCACGGGGCCGTAGTCGTAGCTGTACCAGTGGTCCTTCCACGACCACGACTCTTCGTCGTCCTCCCCGCCGAGACTGTGTCTGCAGCGGGCTTTGTACGCGCTGGTGTCTGCACAGCCGGATGCGCAGCACACCTCCCTTCAATTCCCACCCCCGTGCTGTGATGATGTGCCATTTCTGCCGGCAACCGCATGTTCCAAACGTGCAGTGGACTGGGGTGCTATAGCAAGGAGGCGGCGGGGTGCCTTGTGCAGCAGGGACGCACCTTCATCTCGCTCGACGTCTTGGTCCCCGAGGGCATACATCACCGGATAATGCGATGAAAATGGCGCCCACCACTTGCCCCATTCGTCCCACCTTGTCTGTTGCGACCATGGCACCACACATGAAAGGGTCAATGAGGGGGTGGCGAGGCCAGGAGCATACAGGCGAGGTCGCGGAGCCGGCCATGCTGATGAGCTTCACTTCACCTGATTCCCTTTCGCGTAAGAAATGTCTCCTGCATGGATGAGAAAGTCGTAGTCGAAGGCCGCCCGCTCCTGAAGAAGGCCGTTCCTGACCCGGGTGGAATCCAAGCTGTAGTCCTGCGATTGTAGGGTTGCCATGTTAGGAGTGTGAAGCGGGCGTCTGCTAGGCGATTTGATCGGGCCGGTCCATTCTATGGCAACAAAGCGAAGGAAGAAGCAAGTGGGGAGGAGGGAACGGCTGGAATTAGAATGAGGCTGTCATGGTGTGACTGGCAGGGGACAGCAGGGAGCGACAGAGGGGATGCGGGGTAGGACCCAGGGCCGGGGCATGGCCTGGCAGCTATCTATGCCTGGTGGCCTGCCGCACCTGGTCCCCCAACGTAGCAATTTTAACCGTGGCTTCCGGATCGTCCGACCTCGTCTTGAACCACCGAATGTCCGAGAAGCCGTACTGGTCATCGCCCACTCTGTAATGATACACAGTGTTGGGTTGGAGGCCCCTTGCGTGCAGCCTGTGGTACCATTTGCTGAGCTCCCGCCGGTACTCATATCGCTGGGCAACATGGCCCTCGTCGGCGCTCACTGTCTCTGCGAGCTCCTCTGGGCTGAGCCCATACTGCAATACGCTCGATGCATTCTCGGGTGTCATCCAGAAGAACACCATCTCATCCTGGACGGCCCCGCAGACAATCCAGTGAGGCCAACGCAACAAAGCCACGCCAAGAGAGGGATGGGTCCCATGTCTTGCTGTGGTTCTGACTGTTCCATCCCTGCTCTTCTTCCAACTCCCAGAGCAGCCTCCCTCCCAATCACGGTCACCCTCCTTCATTTGCCCATGGGTCTGCCTGCCCTCGTTCTGCCTCGCTCTGCCCACCGTGATCCCCCGGCAGTTATCGTGATGCAGGTGCGACGTACACTACTGAGGTACTTTTTCTGCCTGCACCGGGCTCGACATGCCCTGCCAAGACGGCTAGTTCGTAGCCTGTCGAGTACCATACGGCCGGCTCGCAATGGGCGTGTGATACAAGGAGATACTGTAGAGGAGGGAAGAAGCCAAAGGCCGCAGTACCCTGCCGCAGGTCGCGTACTGCCCCGCACTCACCTCCCGTTGGGATAGCTGTATACTCAGCTGCTCTGGCCGACCCTCCACTACTCGGCCGCCAGGGAGCGTGAGCGCCCATATGGCTATGAAGATCACGGCGGCCCCAGCTGATGCCGACCAGCTCCCAACTCCTCCTCGACACCTCCAAGAGGCCTGTTGACGTGATTCTCGCATCCCGTCCGACCCACGACGGACGGCCGAAGCGCGCAGGCGCGTCGCCGTCGGTAAATGCTTCGCCGTGGTGAACCAGCCACTAGCCAAATCAACCGGGCTATCGGGATCACGTGTCGCGATAGGACTACGGCTCCGTCCAGGTGAAGCTGCCGGCCGCAGGAAGACTCCAGCCCTCCTGCCTGACTATGTTCCCGCCTGGGCAATGGACACTGCACCGGATCCGGATGTGCGCCTGCTAGGTGCTTGCACGACCGGTGCAGTGTCCAATCACGGTGCGTTGTGGTTAGTTGGTACACTACCCGCCGTGTCGTGTGCGGCAAGTCGTGTGCAGGCCGCTACGACGCCCCGATCAGCAGTGGCAAGTCGACCACACCACGAGGATGTCAAAAAAGCCTGGAGAATCAGTCTCAGTTCTCCTGGCGCCTGTCGGCGCTCGGAATGTGCAGCTTAACAGACAACAGGCATAAATGCGATCAGTCATCAAGCCGGTACTCGCACGCATGGCGGAGGTGCTGCCGGGCTGAGCTCGCGAACTCATTCCGGAGGGACAACAAAATAATTTGGTTTGCCCGCACTTCGCCGGTGACTCAGATCATCCGTGTCCCGTCAGATTTCAGGTCATTGATTGGACGCATGCCTTGTCGGTTCGGTTCTTACCGTATACGTACTCCTGCCCGCAACCGAACGTGATTCATCAGCGAGGACTATCCCTTTTAGTACCAGGAGCGATACGCGACGTACTATGATCAGTACCGCAGGGCGGGGGGAATATTTGATTCAGAGATCGTAGGGTACTTACCTATCAGTACGTTAGCGTTGAAAAATTCAACATCAGTTGTACGTTTCTACAAATGTGCTCGTAAGAAATCTAATTATAATGTCATTGTATTCGTATTCTTACTTGTTACGGCAGTGTACCTTGTTTGCACGGACGCGCACAGGTGGCGTCGATGCGGTGGCGCATGCAAATATGAAATATTCCTGGATCGATCCACATTGCCGGGAGGTAGGGTAGGGTACTTCTAGTAGGTACACGTAATTATGACTCTACCTCGGACAAGTGACAACCCTTCCTGGATTGCACGACGCAGGATGCGCGGCACCACAACATGGCATCTACACAACATGGGCACTTGTTTGCAGCATCCTTGCTCCAGCTGCCGCGTTGATGGAGGGCATCCCAGGCAGAGCGACCATCAGCTGCCACCTTCATCCTGGCGTGGCCATGCAACGCGTGAGCAGCACAAGTGCGAGCGCGATCCGTGCACAGCATGGATCCCGCCCACCGCCCACCGCGAGCCACTCCACCTCCATTCTCATGAAGCCCCGGTAGCGCAGCTGATACGGCGATTTTGCGACCACGACCTGCAGATCGGGTAGTGTATTTCCCTCAAGCCAAACGGGGCTCTGTCTGTGGAATATTTCTCTGGCACGTTCGAAAACTGCTGATATCATAAGCCACACACATAAGAGCGCAGCTGAGCAGGGACTTGAAGGTGGCATGCCAGCCAGCCGACCCGTCTGTCGCATGGAAACACCGCCTGATGGCTGGCCGGGTGTGAGCGGCAGCCAAGGATAATTGCGGGCGGAGCGCAGTGGGCATAGCCCCGGGGTGTGGCCACGGAAAGGACCTCCAACAGCGATTTCATTGGCAGGCCTCGGCCAAGGGGGAACGGCCACGTGCCTCTGCAGTGCAGTGGACCTCTTCCCCGGCACGGCCGGGGCAGCACCAAGTCGCGCAGCACAGGGCCCAATGGCCGGGAGGCAGAACAGCAGGGCATGGTGGGTGTGGGTCAACCCTCCGCCGGGCACCCATTTTCCAGTGCCCATTTCGCGGTTGCACGCCAGCCCCTTTCAGTCGCAAGCTTGAGCGTGTTGGCGTCCCAGCGGCAGCCGTTAGCTCGCGCCCAAATCAGAACCTGGAGGGGGAGTGTGAGGCGCAGCCACCCGTAAGGCGTCCTCAGCCCTGCAATGCCTGCACGGCAGTGCCAACGGCGAGAATGGCCACAGTCCCCAGCAAGAGACGCAAGGGGAGAGTCACGGCCAGCCAGACAGACACACACACACACACACACACACACACAGAAATTGGCCAACGGGTGAAGAGGGCAGTGACCTCCAGGTGTCCTCGCCCCGCCGCGCTGGAGCACGTCTCTTCGTTCCAAGGGCATTGGTTTTGCCTCAGGTACTGCAGCACTTCCAGGTGGCCGGCGCCCGCAGCGCTCGCGCAGGTGTAGACGTCCCAGGGGCAGCCGTTCTCAAAGCACCACCGCACCACGTGGATGTGGCCGCCCCAAACCGCCCCGTAGCCGGTGCGCTCGTTCCAAGGGCAGCCTTTGGAGCGCGCCCATTGCAGGACCTGAAGCACGTCCGGCAGGAGGAGTCAGAGGACCGTGTATGTATGGTGTCGGCAGGAGCGGGAAGCGAAGCAGCGGTGCCGAGGCGGGAATGAGGTGCCCCCCCCCCCCCCCCCCCCCCGAAGACATGGGGGTGGGGGTGGACCTCAAGGTGGCCACGGCTGGCTGCCGCGGTGCAGGTGCCGGCATCCCATGGGCACTCGTGCTCCACCGCCCACTCCAGCAACTCAAGGTGGCCACCCCGGGCTGCGCTGGCGCACGTCAGCTCGTTCCAGGAGCAGCCTTGGGTGCGTGCCCACTTCAGCATCTCCAGGTGGCCCTCGGCGGCCGCCGCGTCAGTGCACTGCCCAGAGTACCACCTGTCGCACAAAGTTGAAGGCGGACGAACCGTGGAGGGGGCACCAGCTTGAGTTAGGATACATCTCTTTCTGTACATATCAGGACACAGCACCCAACCCTCAGCATCCCTCAGGGCTTCGCAGGCGGTGTCTCAGCACAGGAGCGAGCCCCGCGGGCCCCGCCCGTCGGGGCCCGGCCCCTCTCCAGTCGGTCCCCTGCAGCTCACCTGCACCCGTGGCTCCACGCGTACTTCAGGACGTGGAGGTGCCCTGCGTTAGCGGCGCGAGCACACGTCTCTTCGTTCCAGGGGCAGTTGTGCTCGTGCGCCCACCGCAGAACGTCAAGATGCCCGTTCTCAGCGGCCCGGGCACAGGTCTCGGCACTCCACGGGCAGTCCGCTCCGATTGTCTGCAGCCCCTCGCTTTGCGCATGCCCGGCAGAGGCGACCGCATCTGATGCCTCCAGGGGTCCGCGGCTGCTGGAGGCAAGGCTCGAGTTGGAGATCCAGCCGGTTTTCCTCTGTTGTTTCCCCAGCCAGAGCGAATTGTGGCTTCTCGGGTGCCCTGAAGACAACTCCAGTTTTGGTTCCTCTGCCGGTGGATGAGCCAGCGATGGCGGCGGCAGCAGAGGTCCTTTCACCGTCTCCCTGGTGGCAAAGGGGGGGGGGGGGGGGGTGGGAGGTTGAGCGCTCGAAAAAATCGGCTGCGGGCCATGGTGGCATTGCCATCGACGTGGAGCTGCGAGGCAGGGTTTCTAGTTTCTGCCTCGGCCAGCACATCCACCAGTACGAGCGGGCCTCACCCAGATTGGCCGTCGGGCTGCGGGAGCATGACGGCCTTGCCGGCGAGGCGTCCATCGCGTGGAGACACCATTTGAGGAGCCGAAGGCCCAGCCTCGCCACCTGTCTGGCTGGTGCTGGCTTGCGCCATGGCAGCGACGGAGGAGCCGGAGGGAGCTCCAGCCTCAAGGCCAGCCGCTCCCCGCCTGACTCTCGACCGCGGCACACCGACGCGTACAGCGCCCATCCCCGCGCCCCGCTTCTCTCTCAGACAGGCTCGACAGAGGGGCTTGTCTGGACCGTCAGCTGCTTCAGGCTGATGCCAGGACCGCGGAGTGCCATAGTGGAAGACAGGCTGTGGCAGTGCAGGGTTGCTGGGCGGGCCTTGGAGCGCCGACGGTGGGGGCAGAGGGAACGAGCAGCAGGCAGAGGAGGAGCAAGGGGCGGCGGAAGGTGCAGGAGGAGAACAGGACTGACCCAGGAGCGTCAGCCGGGTGCCGGATGAGCGGCGCCCCTGTGGCCGTGGGATACCCTCAGCGGAGAGCATCACAGGGTCGCCTCGGCTACTGTCTCCCCCGCAGGAGCAACCGTATATCGTTCGAGCTCTCTTGGCCCTTCTGAGGCGTCCTATTCTGTCATGCTCAGGCACGTCAACATCTCCCCACCGCTCTGCGGCCTCCTCGTTGCCATCGTCCAGCAGGTGCACGCTGGGTCTGAAACAACAGGACAGAGGCGCCGCCGCAGTGAGGTGAGTTGGGCGGCACTGCTGAGCACAAGGCAGGCAGGAAGCTGTGCTTTCTTCCCCACGTGTCCAAGAGGGGACGCGCCCAGGCAGAGGGCGAGAGCAGGAGGGGGCTGGACATGAGTGGCGTCTTTCTCACCTGCCAGAGGGATTGGTGAGGCGGCGGCTGTTCTTCCTCAGCCACTTCAACACCTGGGGGGGCCGAGACGGTTCAGACAGGAGCGGAAAACAGGCACCCTTCTGAATGTAAACTGCAAGGGGGGGGGGGGGGGGGGGGAGGCCATGGATACACGATACATACAGACCTCGAGGTGGCCACCGGCAGCTGCAGAGGAGCAGGTCTCGTCATTCCAGGGACACCCATTGCTGCGTGCCCACTGGATTGCCTCCAGCTGGCCTTGAGCAGCTGCGGTGGCTGTCACTCGCCAGTCCCACGGGCAGCGCTGCCCCTTTGCCCATCCCAGCAGGTGCGGCCGCTTCACAAGCTGGGAAATCAGCATGGTCCTGCATGTCTGTGGGTCCTGGGTGCCAGCTGCCCACCTCTTCTTCTCGTGTTCAGTGCTCCTCCGGACAGCACGGTGTTTTGCGGTGTTGGCGGCAGGCAGCTGTGTGGTTGCAGACTCATAGGCATCCACAGCCTTCTGAAACTGGGTTGAGACATTGCGAAGAACGCAAGTCGCCTGGAAGTTGCTGAATCATTGTGCCTCTGGCCCGCAGCTTCTGGCAAAGAAGCAGCCGCAGCGTCCACACCCGATAGAAGCGGCCTCGCCTGCCCGGCCACTGCTCAGCACCACACTCTCGATCCCTTGGACACCACAGGCAGGGCAACCTGTGAGGCAGGGGGAGCGCTGACGGAAAAGGGTGGCTCAGAGCCACAACCGTGGCCCCCATGCTTGCATGGGGGCCATGCAAGCACAGCCGCACACCCTTTGCATAATGCCTTGCATGTTCCCCAACCGTGCACCACCCATGGCTCATGGCCCAGGCTGTGCAGCGCTGTGTCAGCAGCCACACACGCCTTCGACCGAGCAACATTACCGAACGAGATGCCCGTAAACGCACAGGCAGAAGAGACAGAGGGGAAACTGGGCAACAGGTTCGCCACCGAGGCAAAACGTTACACACAGCATGTTGCCAACTCCGGCTGCCCCGAACTGAGGGTGCCGAGCTTCAGCTCGTCGCTACGCCGTCGGTCGGATGCCCAAAACACGCAAGGATTCTGATAGTAGTTGTGAACAGTTGGTCAAGCCAGCAGGACGATTAAATTTGAATGTTGGAATAGCGAAGGGTTGGGGAAAAGGGGAGGGGGGGGGGGGGGGGGGGGACCAGGTCATGAGCATAATACCCTCAATCCGTCCAACGAAACAGCGACGGTAACTCGGGCCCCTACTCCCTATACGTCGTCTTCTCGAACTCTGAACTATGTATTGATTATGGCTATCCCAACGTCGGGTGAGGATACGGTCCCGAACAAGGGCACGGATTCAATGCTGCCCAACTCGAAGACGTCGGCCAGCCGGCCGGGCTCGAATTTCGAAATCATATCTTGTCCCTCTACTCGTCCCTCTACAGGCCTACTCCCCGTTGGTACCGCGCATTCCGGCGGTCTCCCGAAAGGCCCCCGACGCGGTAGAGAAGGCAAGCACCTAAACTTGGCCGGACGCCTTGAGGCAACACCGTTACAGGGGACGCCACCGCCGCTACGGCTCTCTGCTCTCACGGGTGAGAATTTGGGCTTCGGCAGATTGCCCGCCTGTCCTCGCGACGATGTCGCCGAGGCACAGCGATATGTCCTTGCCAAATGATATGGCATCCGCTGCACAGTCCCACAGCGGCCGGCCGTTGGAGCTGCGTGGAGCCCACAGTCCCAAGTATCTCCATACAGTATCCTTAGGTAAGGATAGGTAGGGTAGGGTACCCTACCTATACCATATATACGACGACTGAATTTTAAAGTGACAACAGAGCGCCCAGGCAGGGCCCAGGCCAGCCCCTGCAATATTTTATTTTTCAACACTGTTCTCGCGTGTACCTACTACAATAATTTTTCGACCAACCTTCTCCCGGGGGTTAAAAAAACCTACCGTCGGCAGTACTTCGTACTCGTACAGTATTCCAGGCAGTGCTTGTACTGGTACAGTACTGTAGGCTCACATGATTGCAGCCCTCCTGATTGCAGCTGGCCTCGCGCCAGGAGGAAAGGGAAGGTGCCTACCTCTAGGGTAGGTAGGTTCTGTAGTCTGCAGGGTAGGGTAGGTACGTACGTTTTTGAAAACCTGTCGCGTCAAGCAGCATTCCCTCGTCGAGTCGCACGGGCGGCAGCTGATCAAGAGAAAGGAACGCAAGCGGCGGTCTTTGGCCTGGCTGGGTTTCTATCCCGGGGCTACCCAATCCGGCAGATTACACGTCGATCTCAGACACGCGGTCGCTCGCCCGGCCTGTGCCGCTTCGGTTTCCTCCCCTCAGGCCGTCAGTCCCCCGAAGCTCACTCGGCGGCAACATATCGGAACTGCCCCTGGTACTGGTCCTTTCCCCCGACCTGTATCACACCGCACTCACAGCAGGCACGCCCATCCCTTAGCATGTAATTCTCATGAGGCCGTGGTCACGATTCTGAGACAGGATCGGTGCTTCTCAATATATTCTCCCGCCTGGCGACTCGCCGCCCCAGCGCGATATCAATCAAAGCCTTCCAACCACAAGAACGGGCCTTCTCTAGACATTGCACTTCAGGCTGCCAGTCCGTCCCCTTAACTGACCTCTTCACAAATCGAGATAGACTGACGCACAGGCAATAGTCGGACATGCTCTGCCTCTCTGTCTCTCTCTCCCCCTGCGTCTCTGTGCCTCTGTCTCTGTCTCTGTCACACACACACACACACACACACACAGTTTCTACAGCCTGAGGTCTACAGCCTGAGGAAGCTTCGAACCCAAAACACCCCTCTCTGACCCCCCACCCGTTCCCGTGGTTAAGGTCACTTCCATAGTACGGTTTCTACTGGTCTGAGCCCGCCGGCCGACATCTGACAGTGACTGTGCCCTTCCCTTCTGCCCCCCCCCCCCCCCCCCCCTCAACTCCCGCTTCCCTTCAGAGGATCAGCCGATCCCTGGGGGCTCGTCCTCCGGGAACGGCCAAGGGACGGGACTCGTCTCTCCTTTGCTCCCGGTGGAGGAACTCTCCTCAGGCTGAGAAGTGGCATCACAGCGACTGGCAGGGAGCTTTCAGAAGGGCCAGATGGGCCCTGCAAGCAGTGGGCTAGAGGTGATCAGCCTTATCAGCGATGAGGAGGAGGAGGAGGAGCCCCAGAGACGGGGAGCAGGGCATTTCGGGCACTGGCTTTGCAGCGTGCAGCGCTGCCCAGGCTGGGACCCATGGCCAGCAGCCCTCAGCAGGTGGGCCGGGACTGCGGCCGTACAATACCGTGTCTCTCGCAGCCAGCAACGAGCCGTCTGCCTTGCAGGGTGGACATGCTGAGCCTCAAGGAGTCGGACAGGGGGCAGCAGCCTCGGCACCGGCCGCTCTGACAGAGGCAATGGGCGGTCCTGCGTGGGCTGAGGCAGAGTTGCGGAGCAGCAATACGCGGGAGAGCAGCGGCTTGGCACACTGTCCCTCGGAAGGGTGCGGCTATCGCCCAGACCCACACCCACCCTCCTTATACCCCCCTCACCCGGAGGCCGCGCCTTTCCCTGCCCCTCCCTGCCTGCCCTCTCGCACCCGGCAGGGCCTGGGAAGCTTTGCGCGCCCTTGGTGTCGCTCACAGGTGCAGCGATGCCACGATGTGACAGCCAGAGAAAGCAAAGATGGCTCATTGATTCCTCCCTGCCACTGTATGCAGGCCGACGGCTGACAGCTCCACAAGGCATCTGGCCCACTCTTCATATCAGTCTGCTGCAATGAGCAGCGGCGGCGGGTCGCAGCCACGGGCAATAGGGGCAGGCACTTCACATGCCCTAAAGACAGAGGACCACGCCCAACCGTCCGGCGCTGGGCCTGGACTTCTCACCGACGAGCGGGAGCCGGACGGCTGCGGCAAGGAGGCAGAGCCGCCGCGCTCAGGCGGCAGTGGTAGGGAGGATACCCCGGGACAAACCCTCGAGCCGCTCTCTCCACCTTCGGCCCTCGGCGAACTGCAATCGGGCACCGCGGAACCGCCCCCTCTACCACTCCGACCGGAGCAGCAAGCCGGGCCTCCCGTACTTCCCGCTTCGCTCCATCCCCCATCGCATGCTCCCTCTACCCTGGGCACACCGCAAGCCGCGCCTTGCCTTCGAGTTACTCCGGCTCGTTCTCCAGCAGCTCCGCCACCTCTCCCCTGCGACCAGCAAGTCTCAGCTTCCTTACCTCCGCCCCGGCCGCATTCCCCGCTCCCCGCCCCTCCTGGCTCCCCGCCTTCCATGGCGCCCCAAGCGGGGCCCTCAGCTGCAGGGCCTCAATCCGCCGCCCACGAGCAGGAGGCGGGGCCATCGATGCCGTCCCCTCAGCCTGCTGGTCATCAGCAGCAAGCCAGGCCTTCTCCACTCCCCGCCCCTTCTGGCTCCCCGCCTTCCATGGCGGGGCCCTCAAGTGCACCCCCTCAACCCCCCAGCCACGAACAGCAGGCGGGGCCTTCCGGGCCATGCCCTCATCCTGCTGGTCATCAGCAGCAAGCCGGGCCATGCCCAGCACTCGCCCCTCCTGGCTCCCCGCCTTCCCCGCCTTCCATGGCGCCCCAAGTGGGGCCCTCAGCTGCACCCCCCCAATCCGCCGCCCACGAGCAGCAGGCGGGGCCTTCTGGGCCATCCCTCCAGCCTGCTGGTCATCAGCAGCAAGCTGGGCCATCGCTAGCACCCGCCCCTCCTGGCTCCCCGCCTTCCCTGGCGCCCCAAGCGGGGCCCTCAGCTGCACCCCCTCAATCCCCAAGCCACGAGCTGAGGGCGGGGCCGTCCCTGCTGTCCCCACAGCCTGCTGGTCATCAGCAGCAAGCCGGGCCGTCCGCATTCCCCGCCCCTTCTGGCTCCCTGCCTTCTATGGCGCCCCAAGCGGGGGCCCTCAGCTGCTCCCCCTCAACCCCCCAGCCACGAACAGCAGGCGGGGCCTTCTGGGCCATCCCTCCAGCCTGCTGGTCATCAGCAGCAAGCTGGGCCATCGCTAGCACCCGCCCCTCCTGGCTCCCCGCCTTCCCTGGCGCCCCAAGCGGGGCCCTCAGCTGCACCCCCTCAACCCCCAAGCCACGAGCTGAGGGCGGGGCCGTTCCTGCTGTCCCCCACAGCCTGTTGGTCATCAGCAGCAAGCAGGGCCGTCCGCATTCCCCACCCCTTCTGGCTCCCTGCCTTCTATGGCGCCCCAAGCGGGGCCCTCGGCTGCTCCCCCTCAACCCCCCAGCCACGAACAGCAGGCGGGGCCTTCCGGGCCATCCCCTCATCCTGCTGGTCATCAGCAGCAAGCCGGCCCATCGCTAGCACCCGCCCCTCCTGGCTCCCCGCCTTCCATGGCGCCCCAAGCGGGGCCCTCAGCTGCACCCCCTCAACCCCCAAGCCACGAGCTGAGGGCGGGGCCGTCCCTGCTGTCCCCACAGCCTGCTGGTCATCAGCAGCAGGCAGGGCCGTCCGCATTCCCCACCCCTTCTTCCTACCTGCCTTCTATGGCACCCCAAGCGGGGCCCTCAGCTGCAACCCCGCAATCCCCCGGCCACGAGCCGGAGGCGGGGCCGTCCGGGTTTTCCTCTCAGTCTACCGGCCATCAGGCGGGTCATCAGCAGCAAGCAGCTCCTTCCCGAGTGCCGGGCACGACCGTCTCCCCGTCTTCCGCCGCCGACCAAGCGGGGCCCTCAGCTGCACCCCCGCAATCCGCCGCCCACGAGCAGCAAGCGGCCCTCCCCACACAAGCCCCTACCGGTCCCGCCCAGGAACTTGACCCAGCAGCCTCTGCAGCGCCACCTCCATTTGCCTACGACAAGCAGCAAGCCCCACCTCCCTCTCCACCTTCGGGGCGAGGGAAGCGGAGACGAAGCGGCAGGAACACAGCGGCTTCAGCTCCTCCTGTCAAGGTCAGCAGCTTTCCCCAGAGCCGCAAAGTTGTGATTCTCTTCACAGATCCCGGGCGGACAACTCGGCCGGCAGGTCGAGGGCGGGCAGGGCGTTACAGGCATGCAAACAGGCAGAAGGGAAAGGAGGCTGGGAGGCAGAGATGTGCATGTCGGCGGGTGGGCATAAGGGATCAACTGGTGGGCGGTTTGCCTCGTGTGCCTCCGACCGTGTCATGGCTGACGGTGTCCTCTGTGCCTCTGTGTGGCTGCGGCTGCTCCACAGGAACGCAAGTCCGCACCCCACCAGCTCTTAGGACGGGAAGTCCGCAAAAACTTTGGTGGGGACCTGTTCAGCGGAACGATTGACGGCTACGACCCGGAAGTGAGATGGTTCCACGTGACGTACGAGGCGAGTGCCCGCGTGTGCCAGGCACCACTCCGCAGTCTGCGCTGTCGCCGTTTGCCTCCTCTCGGAGGCATCCCCTGCGCGCGTGTCTGACACTGCCGTCGGCGCAGGACGGGGACGCGGAGGAACTTGGACCGATCGAAATCATGCGAATTCTCGTGCCCCTGCCAGCGGGCAGCCAACCAGCAGCAACCCGTAAGCGTGGCAGCCCCTCCGCACCCGGCCGCGGCACTTCTCGCCGCTTGTGTTCCCCTGCCTTCCGCTGCCTTCCCCTGCCCCCCGTGATCGCACGCGTCCCCACGCCTCGCTACCCCTCCTTTCCAACATTCCCTGCCACTCCCTGTGGCCTTCACGCGCCCCTGAGACCCACAAATTCGTGCTTTGCCCCGCCGTCCTGCGACACTCCCACCCGCCGACGTGACACCCACTAACGCCTTGACCCCTTGCCCGTCCGCCGCATGCCATGTAGCTGTCCCCCCCCACACACACACCGGGGCCGCCCGCGGCGCCTCACAGGCACCCCCCACCCACACGCACAGTTGCCAGGCAAAGTCGTTAGCAGTACGTGCGCTATTTCTACGGCGGCAGTCTGCACGCACTCATTCACCTCACGATGCCCCCAAGCCCCGCTCTCCCACGGACCCCAGCCCACGGCGGCCCTTCCTCTGTCCCCACTCAGTCCCACCGTTGGCCCAGCTCCCGGGCATTCCAGTCAAGCAGGGGCCTGCCCCGCCCCCGTTCTCACCCATACTGACGCATTGCGCCTCTGCAGAGCCCGCGGGCGCCGGTGCCGTGAACGCCGCTCGCCGTGCGCAGTCTCTGATATGTGCAGACCTCTCCCACGGAAAGGTGTGAGGCTGTAACAGTGCCCCAGGCCGCCGCCGCTGCCCCCCAAAGCATGTCTGCCTCCCCCACACATCTCTACCCTGCAGCGTGTGTGCCTCAGCCCCCCCCCCCCCCCCCCCCCGGGCGCGCCCGCCATGTCTGTCTCTCTCAGGAGCCGAACATAAAAATCCCGGTGTACAACGAAGTGAACGGCGATAAGGAACCCCCAAACTTCCGGTGCGCCCCAACAAAGTCCACTGTCTGTCCATTTGTGGGGCTTGGGACTCTGAATTGCCTGCAAAAACAGAGAGGGAAGGGCGGGGGGCGGGGCAGGGGGGGGGGGGGGTATAGGTACAAAGATACGTGCACCACGGAAAGAGACACCAGCCAGGAAGCACAGGGGAGGCAGGGGTGGGAAGGGATGTGGGAGGGAGGCAGGGGCAGGCACGCGGCACCACCAGTGTCTATCCAACGGGACACAGGAGGCTCCCAGCCATTCCCAGGCTCCATGCTGGCAATGCCCCGCGCAGCAGTATGGCAGCCCCTGCGTTCGCCGCTGCCGGTCCCCTTTTTTTACTCCAGCAGGAGGGGTGGGGGGGGGGGGGGGGGGGGGTTAACGGCCTCGGCAATGACTGTGGCAATCATCCAGCAGTCCTTCCCAGCCCCGTCCCCTCTCCAGCCCTCAGCTCCCCTCCCCTCCCCTCCCCTCCCCTTCCTCCCCACGTTCCTGTCCCCCCACTCACTTGTCCGCTGCGGCCACCTGCGGCCACGGATGCCTGACCCCTTGCCCTCTGCTACAGATACATCACCTCTCCAGCGATGTCTGCCACCCTGAGGGATGCCATAGTCACAGCGTCTCAAGATGGCCCTGAGGATCGGTTCTTCGTCCCCTTCAGCGATCCGCCCATGCCGGCAACGCAAGCATTTGTTGAGCACGGAGACTTCCTCTCCGAGACCGTGCCTTCAGGGTTTTCCGAGGTAACCTCACGACGCCGCCCCCGTGTGCAGCCGATGCCGTCAGCGGATGTCGAAAGCGCAGCCGGCACCTGCCTGCGCCGCCCTCCCATCCCGTGTGCCCCATGGCAATGCGCCTCAGCAGCAGTCTTGCCTCGGGATGTATGGCTCTGAGGCCCTGTGGTCCGGTAGCGAAGCTGAGCGCCCCTGCCTGCCTGCCTGCCTGCCTGCTCCTCCCCCCCCCCCCCCCCCCCCCCCCTCCCCTGGCTCTTGGGTCCCCTCAGCTTCCAGATCGCTCCGGAAGGGTGCGGCAGGTTGTCAGCCAGGGCGCCAAGCTCCCGCTGGAGGTGTTTCTCACCGAGGGCAAGGGCTGGGGAGTGCGCTGCAGTGAGGACATCAAGGCTGGCAGCTACATTTGCGACTACATCGGGGTGTTGCTCTCAGACCACGAAGCGGTAGGAGCCTCCCTGAAGCACAGGAATTCAGGCCCCGGTCAAACCCCACCCCACCCCTGCA
>NW_027449525.1:0-39659 GCF_964194025.1 Convolutriloba macropyga | reverse complement strand
CTGTACTCCTATATCATGCTGCATCCCGCTACTCGTACTCGTACGTGATGTACAATAGCAAAGAGGGCGCGATGAAGACGAGGGGCGGGCAGGCGGCCATGCACAACCACCAGTGCAGCCAAGCACTCAGATGGGTCTACCACACCCTGAAGGGAATACCCTAATCAACTTTGCCGTAAAATACAATAGGATGCTTCATGCGAGGGGAAGATACACAGAGAATAGATGAGATGTGGACTGTTGGGGAGAAGAGTGCGGGGAGACAAATCGAGAGCGAGAGTGCAAATTAGACAGATTGAAAGGTGAGACAGACTCCCGGACATAGGAACAGATGGGCAGACATCTGTATCCATATAGATATACAAATCGACCGAGATACATGTAGATAGATCGAGATAGGAGGGAGTAGGATTGCCCAGAGAAAGAGACAGAGACGGATGCAGAGACTGTGCAGGCTTTCGTGCCTGTATCTGTTGCCACTGCGCTGCAAAGTGCGAGCTCGGCCACGTGGCCCTGCTCGGGTGCCCCCTTGCCGGAAATGCATATGTCCTTCCCCAGCGCTGCTGCAATACCATGTGTGGTGTATTAAGTACAGTATACCCTTTTCCAGATGTAAAGTTCTACAAAGTAATGGTGAGGGATGATTCACCGAGGAACTCCCAACAGTTCACGAGGCCGGCCACGTTATGGTGCAGGCAACCAGGGAAGTTCCCCTGGGGTGTGTCAAGATGCAATAGCTGGGTATTGCTAGTTGCCACACGGACTTGCCCGCGCACCAGCTATTTCCAACAAGCAGGTAGCAATTCGCAACCCATGAAATCTCCCCTGGGCACTTCCCACGGGAGCTCCCTTTGTAAGTTTTCCAGTGAAATCGTTATCCAACCTGCCATAGCGCCAGTTAGTGTGAAAATCGAAGAGGAACTGCGGGAAGAAGTGCGAATGAGCTTTCGATGTGGCGTCAATAGATACCTTGCTTTCTGCATGCATGCTCTCTGGATGCTTACAATCTATGGCATTCATTTTCAACCGTCTCATCGGAACCCTGACAGCAGAGGCAGCAACCTCACCTTTTTCTTGCTACATTGCTCTCCTAGCATCACTCACTCTCTCTGTCTCTCGACCTCTCACCCAATGTACAGGCTACTTCGTGAAGTTGGGTTATCATGCCATTGTGAAACAACCCTGTTGACGTGACGAAAAATCAGCATGCAGTACACGTATCACCACATACACTTACAGTATATATACAGTGCAGAGAGAGAGAGAGAGAGAGAGAGAGAGAGTTGAAGCCATATAGGTCGAATCATAAATCATCAAATATGATACATGTACTCGTAGAGTATGTGGAAGCAGTCGGCTACTAATGTACACTTTGACAGTTTCCTAATAACATGACTGAATACCACATGTTTGTATGTGTGTGTGCGTGGCTGCGCAGCTGCTTCACTGTCTTTCTACAGGTTGGTATTTCAGCCTTTCAAGTTTGATGGTGGCTACTGGCTCGTCCCTTGTCACTCTCCCCCCCCTGGTCTTTCCATCTGTTCATCTGCCCCCAACAACAGCCTGCCTATTTGGTGACTACACCTGCACGACAGTCTGCGTCACTGGCAGCATGCTGGCTGGATGTGTGTTGTGTGGCAAGGAGTGTCATGTGGCAAGGATTCATAATCTGTAATTGGTCTGTCCATGCGTCTGTCTCCCCGGCCCTGCAATCTCGTCCATTCGTGGCCTGGGTCTACTCAGGCCACTTTGGCCACGCCCAGCCCCTTACCCCGGTATCAGCAGGGTACTGTTGACTACAGGCAGATAGAAAATTTTCCGAAAGCTGCACGGCCTGGACGCGCAATTTCAAGGCCGATGCCTTTTGGTTCAGACAGGCACGAGAAAGCGACGTACGCCAAACGAGAATTCGGCGCGGTGATACGACACGCAACCCCGCACCCAGGCAGGCAACCAGTGGTCTCCATGCCTGTCTGCACAGGCTGACGGAACCTGGGACAGCGGAGGTCATACATCCGTCGGTTGGGGTCATTGACCCGAGTCAGTGCTGACGTCGCCTGCAACCTCCTGCAGCAATTCTAAGGATTACTGGATTAGTGCTGGATATCCGTTGAAACTTGAAACTCATGCCCAATTTGCACCGTCACGACTCACGCCTCACGAGACAACATCTGTGCATGTCACCCTCGGGCCTCGTCGCCTGAAACCCTGCTGAAACGAAGTGGCCGAAAACAGGTCTCAAAAGTCAAAACGTACCCTACCCTACCCTACTAACTACTACTAGCCCCTATTAATTAAAAATAAAGATAAACTGTAAAAATAAAGGTAAACTGTAAATTGAATTGAAATTTCGAAATTTACGGCCACACAGGCCACAGGCCACCGACGTGAGACCATACTTGGTCAGGTGGCCATTGGCCAAAGATGCAATTTGCAAATCGATTTCAAATATCATGGTACATGTGCTGACGTCAGACATCCCTAAGCCTTCATATGGTACGTGTGTTCAAGGGTGACGTATCAGCTCACAGAGTCAAGACTCAATGAAGGGTGACATGGCTGTTGCTGTGATATGACTCAAGAGCGAAGGCAGGCGGCGGCGAGGGGCGACCAGTCTGGGTGGGGACCCCTAGCTCGGCTCTGGACAGTGTACAGTGTACGGTGACAGTGTACAGTGACGGCTCTGGACAGTGTACATGCAACGGCCTTGTGAATGCGCGTTGCATACGAAAGATAGACAGACAAGCGGTAATTGATTATTTCGTTATTAGTAGAGCTATTATGCATACTTTCGTCCGAGCTATGCCTTTTTCGTCCTGAACTTGATTCAGCACCCATTAATCATTATTTTAGGTCCCAACTCCCAACTCCCAAGTCCCAAGTCCCATGACCCATTTCGTCCACACCCGCCTACAATATGGTAGGGTAGGGTAGGGTAGGGTACCTAGTATCTACCCAATAAAACTAGCAGGTAGGTACTCTCTCTTTAGTAGTACGAGTAGGGTACGAGTACCTACTATGATCTACCGGCCCTTATTATATATACGTACGGGCTACAAGGCTCGTACTCGTACGGGCTCGTACGTGTTCCTCAGTCTGCAGGGGCGGGTAGGTAGGGTAGGGTACCTAGGTGTCCCTAGGCACCTCCCGAGAGGATACCCTAGGTACCCGCTAGGTAGGGTACTCGAGACCAAAAAAAGGCGAAGCCAGGCCGCGGGTGCAACCGACGATCGACGACAGGCTCAACATATGATGACGGGCGCTGATCGACCCGTTTATATGCAAATCTGTCTATTTTCACAAGTAATATCAAGGTTTTTACAATATAAAATTACGGTCTACATAATAGCAGTCTCCCCGCACTACGAGTACCACCAGGCAGCTAGGGTACCTAGAGCACCTCCGAGCTTGACATGGCAGGAACTAACTACCTGTTCTTAGCTTTTCGTATACTATTAGTTAGTAGGTAGTGTACCTACCCAACCGTAGGTAAGATTTAATATGGCTACCCTATACCTACCCCACAATTTGCTACACAAGTTTTGTCACGAGTGTTGTGGTGACGTTGCGCCGGGCGTGTGAGATATCGCTACCCTACTATATCTCCTACAATACGAGTTGGGCGTCAGGTCACCGCAACGCGATATCCAGGGATCAGATCAGAGATCTAGTCACATCAACGCTTTGAGATCAAGACTGTGCCCACAAGTGTATTTCCTGTAAGGACCCATCCCCTCATTTCCAAGCCCTTCTTTGTTTCCCCGCTTCTGTAGGGCCGTAGCAAGTACGAGCTGCCTTATCTGACTCTCGCCCGCTCCATCCACAACTGGCTGGCCTCAGACTCAAATATGTGGTGTCGGTGTCACATCTCCGACAGATCCAATAGCCGCACCAGCCAAAGGGAAGTCAAGAATGGAGTCTCCCAGGAAGTTCATCGTTGGAGGCAACTGGAAGTGCAATGGCACAGTGGTGCGCGCTGAACCCGCTGTATCCTTGCCTTTTTGGTTGATGTTCCGCTCTTTCGTGTATCGTTACTCCGACACCACAGCTGCAACCGGAACGGAAGAGCTGCAGCGCCGCTCACGCACACAACGCAGTGAACACCAGACTCGTACGCCGGCTCAGGTCATGAAACCATTTGCAGGCAGCCGACAGCAATTGAACGTCGTTTCCCGCGCTGTTTCACTGGCCATAGAACCTTCCGGTAAACGTAACCCGGGCGACCCGACGTGGTCGACCTATCTTCTGGGTTCGACAAGTCCAGTTGCCTGTTCGTTTGTCGGCGTGCGGGACACTCTAATCAGTTCACCGTCACTGCCTTTCGCTTCTGCGTTTGATTTCTCCCGGCGGCTATTGGGTCCCGATATGTACGTGTCAGGGATGTTTCACTTGAGATGCTGTATTATTCCGCGGCGGCCCTGCAGCAGAGCCTCTCGGAAAAAGAGGACCGCACCGGAAACAACTGCGTAGATTGTGCGGAGCTGTTGGTCTATATGCATATGTATGCACTGACCTTCATGCTCTTGAATGTGTGCGTAGGCTTCCGTCAGCAAGCTCGTTGATGAGCTAAACGCAGCGGTGGAGGCCAACCCGGAGGATTTCAAGTCTGTGCAGGCCATTGTTGCCCCATCGTTTGTGCATATCCCGATCGTCATGCAAAGGATTAACCCCCTCATCAAGGTAACTCTCCCACAGTGTTACTGCCGGAGTTTCAATGCTACCATTCCTGGTAGTTTCATTGCCGACGCCTGGGGGGCAAAGGGTTGTTGGGCACGCGGATGCCGTGGACACTGATTGACTCTGGTCGGTCCCTGTGTCCTTGGCTGTAGGTTGCTGCTCAGGATCTCCACTTTGGCCATTGCGGCGCATACACGGGTGAGGTCTCCGCCGACCAACTGAAGGACCTTGGCGTTGAGTGGGTGATCATTGGACATTCTGAGCGCCGCGCCGGCACAGCCAGCAACTATGGTGTCATGGCGTTTGAAAGCCCCGAGCGGGTGCAGTGGAAGGTGTCCTATGCCCTCAGCCGTGGTATGAAAGTCATCATCTGCTGTGGTGAGACCCTTCATGAGAGGAAGGCAGAGGTCAGCATCGACATCTGTAAGACACAGCTGTGGCCTGTGGTCCGTGCCATCCACAGCGCTGAGGAATGGAAGCGCATAGTTATCGCTTACGAGCCAGTGTGGGCTATTGGAACTGGGGTCAGTGCCTCCAAAGCTGATGCAGAGGTTGTACATGCTGGTATTCGTTCATGGCTGGCAAAGGAGGTCAGTAAAGAGGTGGCCTCCAATGTGCGTATCCAGTATGGTGGGTCTGTCAGCCCCAAGAACTGTATGGACCTCGCCCAGGCCACAGATATCGACGGCTTCCTAGTGGGTGGAGCGTCTTTGTTCGCAGAGTCTTTCGCCTCCATCATTTCTGCCGGTGCCAAGTTTGGCCGCAACGAGTCTTAGGTTACTTAGCTTAGCTTGTTGTTCCCTTTTCCTCTCATACGCCCCTAATTCAGGCAAAGACCAATCATTTGTAAGAGAATGTAAGTCTGGCGTTGTGTTAAGTCCGTGAATTGCAGGCAACGTTCTGCCTGTCATTCCAATCAAGACAAGAGTCCCATGGTGTTGCGAGGAACAGAATTGAACCCTCCCAAGAATACATCAGCCACTGCTAGATCGGATATTCATGGATTGGCGATTGCTGCAGCGCTAAACCGCCCCCCCCCCCCCCCCCCCCCCCTCCTTTCCTGGTTGGTTTGCTCGTGTCTCCATGAAATAATTTCGTAGATCCCAGTGATGCTGGGAAGTGGACACAGACTCTCTCTTGATCAAGTTGGGAATTGCTACCTTTCGATCTCACATGACAGCTGACATGGAGGCTGGTCCGGTCATTTGCTGCAGCGACGTATGGCAACACAGTTGAGCTTGTCGAATGTGCATTCCCGCATTCCAATGGGGCACGAGAATTGCAGATGAGAGCTGCAGGCATTGAAGCTGCCCTTCACAACCAGAGCAACAGATAATAATAGGAAGGGGCAGTTGCAGGGCCGTTGGTGGGGTGTGCTGCAATGTCATGTGAGCACTTTTCAAGTTGCATAACGAGGGCAGGTAGGGACTACTGTAGGATCATCCCTGATACATGTTCAACCGTCGATTGTCACCTCCTGTTGCATATTTGGATGATGATCAGCAGGCTGTTCTGCTGCTGCCTCAGTTGCCTAATCATCGCTCTGATGCTTGTTTTTCAACAAGCGCTTGGAGGCTGTTGGGCCAAGGTCAGCGCGAGTAAGTCCAGTTTTCTTGTGCAGCATCTCTTCGTTGTACCGGTAGACCATGAGCGCGTTGTTCTCCTTGGATACCGTGAGATTTTCTGCCCTCCTGGACAGAAGTGGTGTGTGTGGGTGACAAATAAGAAGCCGTTAGAGGTTGGCCCACTTCCCCTGCAGAAGGCGATACCCAGAAGGCTGAATGGTTCACCTGCAACGCTTCTCGCTCACTTCCACACCTATGGCCTGCAGTCCAAGATACTCCGCCACCGCAGGAATTGTTCCGACCCCGCAGAAGGGATCCAACAGCTCCTGGGCCCCTATTGTTTCCTTTAACCACTTTATGACATGCCATGCAGCCTGCCCTTGTCGCACATGAAGACATGCACAGCCTAGGATCAGCACTATATGGAGTGATTTGCTCCGGGTATGGAGTGTCTTCCTGGAGACTCTGTGGCTGTGGAATCCCTCCTACCCCCACAAGCAGTCCCGCATTGTACCGGCAAAGCAGAAGGCACTGCGTCTCACCTGGACTCCTGTTCCCTTGCTCCAAGACATGTCCCCTCGATCCAAGACATCCTATGCAAAGCATCAGAGTTCCAGCTGTCAGTGGAAATGAAGAAATTAGTTCACGGAATGGTGCGAGCCGGAATCGACCTCACAAGCTGAGTTCGGAGATACTAGAGTTCAGCTCGACACGGGCAAGGGGTGAAGGCAGAGCTGCCATAACTTACTGGACAGGTCTGACACGCGGCCAGACGATAGCTGGCGGCACTGTCATGTGGTGACATATAACAACACATATGGGTATAGCCCGGTTGCTTCATGCGTACGACGCCAACCTGGTGCACGGAAAACTCTGATCAAAACCGTGGTGCTGTCTACATCACTTGGGCGATTTCACTGCAATGCCGTGCCTCAGATTTGACTGTGTGCATTGCGCGAATCGCGGAGAGCGCAGTCGTCCAGGAGCATCAGGGGCATGGGGAACAGCGAGAGGTGGTGAAGGAAAGTTGGAACCCGTGGAGAGGGAGACGGAAAGGGGCATGGCTGTACTTGCCTGGTTCCGGAGAGCGATTTTGTGCCATAGCATTCTGGCTCCAACCTCTTGAGCAGCCAGGCTACATAGGAAACTCTTGTCCACATAGTGTTGTACTTCACCGCCACTATCAACCAGCATACAGTCAGTCTGATAGAACACTGCCGCAGCCCCCGGGCGGAGCTTCCTGAGAATTGACTTCACAGTGCTGAGGAACCACTCCTTGTAACCATTGACGCCGCCCCACTGCTGCAGCTCCCGGCTTTCTGTCAGATCTGGAAGAGATGTCATAACTGCCGGGATGTCCGATACAGTCCTTAACCACTCGTTGGCATCCATGCATATGATCGTCCTCAAGGGTTTCGAAGTGCTCTCGGCGACTATGGTATTGTCAGGCCAGGGATTATTTATCTCTTTGCCGTCATTCATGTCGAGAGGCTCATGGCCATTCATGGTGCTATCAGCCCCACTCGTGTTGCTGCCACACAGCTGGGTCGCGCATCCGGCACTCATTCCCCCTTTGTGGGGTGCATTACCATGGAGTCTGCGATCGGCCCCAGGGACTGTCCAGCTGCCAGTTTGGCTGTCATGTCAGGTTATGCTTCAGGAGAAAATCCCGCAAGGATCAGAAACTTGCCCTGGCTGAAACCGCAATTCAAGAGAATGGTGGTTAGAGGACCGAGACATACGATCTTCGTGGTGGACTCTGCCCAGTCAGCCTGGCCTGCTGTGGGGGAAATGCCCTTTCACCGTTTTCCTGCCTCTAGGACATGGTGCATGTTTCTAATTTCTTTGTTTGTCTGTACAAGTGAGGCTCCTAATTAGGCATGTCCTGGGCCCGGGCCCGGGCATGCAAAGCGCGGGGTCGAAGGCAAAGCCCCGGCCCGGGGCTCCGGGTGGTTCCGTATCCGTGCCTTCGCCCGTTGTTCGGTCATAAAAAAAATATATACCATAGTAGGTACAGTACCTACCCTACAGTAGTAGTACGAGCAGCCTACCCTCGTAGCAGCAGGAAGACCTCCTGCCACAGTACTCGTACCTCTTGGCAGGTTGTCAGAATAGTTGAGAGAGATGATTACAAAGCTGCTTGTCATTGTATATATACACTTGGTCGTATGGCTAGGTCTGGATAGATTTCCGAGTAGCCGCGTCAATACTAGTAGCTACAGCGTAGCTAGAAGAATGTATGTTGTGCTGTCTGATATCTGAAGGTGTCTAGCTGACATTAGTACGAAGCTACAGGTGTAATTACCCAGTAGGGTACCTGTAAGTATTTGACACCCCCACTCAGTTGTAGCGGAGTACTATTAGACGGAATCAGGTGAGCCTAGGACTTGAGAGACCGCAGTAAGGAAGGCAGGTCCAGGAAGGATCTTAGTGAACATGTCTGCGAGCTGTTTGGTAGTAGACACCTTTTCGATACGTACGGTACCTGCTGCAATTTGTTCACGCGTGAAATGGTATTTTAGCTCGATGTGCTTGGTGCGCTCAGTAGTAACTAGTAAAGTGACTAGAAGTGGTAGCAATGCATGCTGAATTGTCTTCAAGAATAGGTGTAGGCTCAGGAATAGGAAAGCCAAGATCTGCGAGTAAGTGGCGAAGGTAGATAGCCTCTTTGACCGCATCGCACAGAGCAACGTATTCAGCTTCACACGTAGACAGCGCCACAGTAGTCTGGAGTTTAGATCGCCAGGAGATAAGACATCCGTTATAATGGAAGCACCATCCAGTCGTAGACCTGCGAGTTTTCTTATCGGTGGCCCAGTCAGAGTCGGCATGGCCAATAAGATGAGCAGAAGCGGACTTGGTAGGGAAAAAGATACCAGTATTGGGAGTATTTTTGAGATATCGAAGTACGCGCTTGGCTGCGGTCAGATGGGCTTCCGTGGGATTTTTCTGGACTCGAGATAGGATACTGACAGCTGTACCAATATCTGGACGGGTACACCAAGCGGCATAGTGAAGGCTCCCAATAATTTTGCGATATAATTCTCGACCATCGGTGCTTAGCGTAGGGGACGTATGGTTGGGATCTTCTCGCGGATGCAGGGTGAAATCCGTAGTCATAGGAGTAGGAGATGGAGTACTGTCTTGGAGTCCAAATCTGTGAATCATATTATTGATGTACTGTTTTTGGTGTAGCGTGATACCAGTGGTAGACTTGTCTATGGCGATTCCTAGCAGCCAGGATACTTCGCCAAGGTCTTTGATGGGAAAGTCCTTTTTGAAGGAAGTCTTGAGATCTTCAAGATGAGCCGATACTGGAGAAACTAGTAGTAGATCATCAACATAGACTGAGATGATAAGGTGGCGAAGATCTTCCTTTAGGACATAAATACAAGGATCTGCAGTACTTTGGGAGAAACCATAGTTGGTTAGCCACGTGTGTAGGGTGAGAAACCAATTTCTTGGCGCTTGCTTTAGTCCATACAGGTTCTTTTTCAGCTTTACCACCAGATTTTCTTGGTTCTGATTCCTGGGTGTAAGCTCCAGTACACTGTCCAGTCCTTCTGGTATGTTGATGTATACGTCTTCTTGTAACTCGGCGATAAGAAACGCAGTGTCGACATCAGGGTTCGGAGTACCTGGGGTAAGTCCCCCAGGTACGGCGTACCTGGCGGTCGTATCCTAGGTAAGGGTAAGTCGTATCTGTAATCGGACATGGTCGTACCTAGCTAGTACCCCGGCCTAGTATCCGTATCCTTACCTGGGGTCGTACCCGGTAGTCGTACCCTAGGTAAGAGCCAGGTAAGTGCCCAGATACGTCGTACCTGGCTCTTACCTGGGCATTACCTAGGTCGTACCTACGCCAGTCGCCATGAATCACCACCCTACCGACTGGTATACCATCATGTACGAGTACTCATAGAAGTTCATAGCCCCCCCAACCCATGATCCCGCCAAGATGCACCAAGCTGGTATTGCGCAATATTTGCACACGCGCGCATCGCAACTGCACAACGTGTCCGTCGTGCGAATTTGTGTTGTTTCCGGTGTCGCATCGTTCGATTATTAACGCGTCACCCGATACCTCCTGGTACGGAATTTACTACGCGTCCCTCCCCTTCCTTCCCTAATTTCGTCCTTTCCATGTTTCTCACAAGACCACGTACCGCTGGAAACCGTTCCTTTCGGCCGATCTTTGAGATGGAGGAGATGATCAAGAAATTCAAGTCCATGGCCATGTCTCATGAGACAGAGGTGCTTGTGTCTGATTTGCATATAGAGGAGGAGCGGCATGAGCGACTGACATGGAGACCCTGGCCAACAATTAGGCCACGCAAGGTGATGAGGTGGTGCCATATGTTGGCTTGCCTGCAATCCTCGAGGAGGCGGGGGAGATAGGCTTGTAGATGTGTGATCCTTTTTTAATTCTCATGTAATCACTTGATGACCTTCTGGTTCTCCAGCCGGTGGGGGAGGAAAATCATGATACTACGCCACAGATATGTACGACGTAGATACGTGGCAGGTAAGACCTAGGTAAGTATGGGTAAGACCTAGGTAAGTACACAGGTACGTAGTACCTAGGGTAAGGGTAAGGATACGACCCTGGGTACGAGGGGAAGGTAAGGATAAGGATACGACCCTGGGTACGACCTAGGATAAGTCGTATCCGTACCCTTACCCTTACCTAGGTAAGGGTAAGTCGTACCTAGAATGCCCCCCCAGGTACTCCGAACCCTGGTCGACATCGATTTGGTGTCCATGCCATCCAAGGCGAGCCATGATACTTAGTATCATTCGTAGACTGGCGGACTTGACAACAGGTGAGTAGATATCATCATAATCCACGTCCTTGATTTGACTGTATCCTTTGACTACAAACCTGGCCTTGAAGCGAGAGAGAGTACCATCTTTATTGGTTTTTACCTTGAAATGCCATCTCGTGCCAACTGTACGTGCTCCAGCGGGTAGCGTAATTAGTTCGAAGGCCTGGTTCTGGTGCAAGGACTGGAGTTCTGATTTAATGGCCATGAGCCATTCCGCGCTGTGAGGGGAAGAAAGGGCGTCTGAGTAATTCTGTGGTTCCGGAATGGTACGTGGGTCAGTAGGGAGTGTACCCCCACTGGGATAATCCCCCACTGCGACTATGGGGACAGGCATGGGATCATAGTCGAAACCGCGCGAGAGCAGAGCAGTAGGGGCAGGCGCAGGGGCCGGGCCGGGCAAACCCGGGCTGGACAGGTATGGAAAACTGGTCTCATCAAACTGCACGTGACGGCTGACCAGAAAGCGGCCAGTAGACGGGTTGTGTACGACATATCCTGGGGAATTCTCCGAATACCCCACGAACACCATGCGACGGGCCTTCGGCTCGAATTTTTTCTGATCAGAGGGCGGAATAGTGACGTACGCGGTACAGCCGTACTCGCGAAGAACAGAGAGTTTAGGAGATACGCCGTGTACAGTCTGATAGGGCGAACCACCATCAGCACCGCAGACCGGATTGTACAGTACATTCCGCAGTACCGCGGACGTACTGAACGCGGTAGTCCACAGGCGCCGTGGTACGCCTGAACGGGTCATGAGCGCGATACTCGTGCTGTGGAGTAATCCCCACGCTCGCTCCATATGGCCGAGCTGGTGATGACTGTAGGGGGCGGTAAAGCGGAGATCGACATGATGACGAAGGCAGACGTCCGACGTACCAGCCCCAGTGTACACGGACTCACTGTCCGCCTTGAGGGTACAGGTCCAGGGATCATCAGGGTAGCGACGCGCGTAGATGGTACGAATCGTAGTCAGAATGGAGTCCAGAGCAGTAGGTACTTCACCCTTAGAGTGAAGAAAACGAAGCCAGATGTAACCCGAGTACCTGTCAATGACACCTAGGGCATAGGAGGGGGTATCCGCAGGGCCCTGGACAGGTCCATACAGGTCCGTGGATAATTTCTGGAAAATTCGCGAGGGTTTCGTACCTCCGCCGCGGTTCCTGGAGGCCAGTTTAGCCTTGGAGATGGCGCAGTCATCGCAGAATTGGAGCGAATTAATGTCGGCGTAGGTGTAGGATACCTCCTCCGGAAAATGCACGAGTTGACGGCGAAGACAATCCGCCGAGGCATGACCAAAACGGCGATGATATAGGGCGGCCAGATCAGGGTTTCCTGAAGTAGGGTTTCTGGTAGTGGCATTTACCACGCAAGGGGAGCACATGTCCCGAAGTACAGAAGAAAATCGCGAAGTGTCCGGAATATGTCCGGAAACAGGCTGGCCTTCAGGCAGAAAATACAGTCCGCTGTGGAGGCGAAGAGAAAGAGGGCCCTCGGGGAATTCCAGAACCCTAGGGCCACCGGTAGAGGGTCGCGGTAGGTGCAGACCCGCGTCGTACTGTTTTTCCAGCGCACTCTGGCTGATGACCACCCGATACCCCGCAGTAGTACGCGATGGAAGATCAGGGACGTAGTATGCGGGTACGATGACAGTCTTGATCGCTCCGTTGTCCAGTTTGTACGTACGGTGGTACAGACCAGCGGCATGAGCTATACAGGACATACCCTCAAGGATTACTGAGTTCGATGGTATCGATTGTACGTGAGTCAGTTGGTCGATGTCAGCAACTGCATGTACGTTGGCGCCAGGATCAAGGAGGGCGCCAGCTGGCGGGGTACGTACTGTACGATCGCGACCAACAATTGAGGTACCATAGGTTGTGGTCATGCAGATCGAAGGATTAGGGCTGAAGAGGTCTTGATAGGTGTACTCAGGGTTACTTGGGGCGGAAGAGGGTGTCACCAGGGTACTGGTTAGGGCGACCACGGGTTTGTCAGACGAGGAAGGGTCTTGAGTCAGGTTAACCGAGGGTTTTTCAGGGTTTTCCTGTCGGCCCTTGAACTTGGCTTCGCGGCGCTTGAGGTAGTCGGCCTTCCATTTGGCAAAGGCTGCGGGATCTCTAGGGTTAGGGCAGTTCCGGGCCCAGTGCCCTAGGGTTCCGCAGTGGAAACAAGGGTCTTTGGGGACGTTAGGGCTGGAGGCTTGAGTGGCAAGGATGGAGGGAGATCCTGCCGAAGGGTTGGCAGGGTTTTCGGTTTGATGATCGAGACCTTGATTAAGAAGGATCATGGTTCGAATTTCATCAATGTAGGGGATAGTGTCAAGGTGATTCGCGTACAACTTGTCAGTAGTAGATGAGTACGCTGTTGATAATCCTGTAAGGATTAAGACGGCCATGAGATCATCGGAGACAGAATCAGGAAGGATCGAATGACAGTGCTCGCGAGCAAGTAGGAGACGATGGATAAAGGCGAGCGCTGTTTCTTGAGGTTGCTGGGGGGTGGTACAACGTCGCAAGTGTGTACCCAGACTGAAGAGTACCCCCCGAGTAAACTGGGTATGGACAAGATGCCATGCATCAGCGGCAGGTAGAGGGCTTGAGGAGTCAACGAGTAGAAGAAGGTCGGCGCTAGGCTGGTAGGGTTGGAGAGCGGACTTGAGCAGCTGTAGGGCTTGGCGTTGGGTGGAAAGGGTATGAGCCTTAGTAGGGTCTTCGGTGTGGTCGGCGAGTAGGGCTTCAGCCAAAAGGGGGTCGTAGCTTGCCATGAAATTGAAGAAAGACTTAGCAAACTCAGGAAAATCGGTGCCCTTAAAGGTAGGGACATCCGCGGGCTTGATACCCTTCAAACCCTCTGGAGGGTCATTGGGGTTGCAGCGTACGAAGCCAGTAGGTTGCTTAGACGTGTTAAGCTTTGTGTAGGTACGAGTAACGTTCCCTTCAGGGTTAGGAACGTAGGGTAGCGAAAAGGGTCCAGGAGAGACCAGCTTGCCAAAAGTGGTTGCAAGCGAGCGTCTTGGCATGGGAGGGGCTTGAGGAGGTGCTTGCGCGGCCTCGAGTTGAGTGAGGCGAGCGGAAAGGGTGGTGATAGTGTCAAGAAGTATTTGAGATTGAGATTCTTGCGGAGGTGGTGCTAGCGATGGCGTAGCATCGCGTTCGTCGTCAGCGGAGTCGTGGCGTTTTGGTGCCATGGCAGCGAGAGAGAGGTGTGAGAGAGTGCGTAAGAGACGAGTACCCGATGCCGGGCAGAGGAGGGCTGTGAGTACGAGGCGTAGGAGGCGAGTATGCAGAAAACCTGCTCCGAGACCATGTCAGAATAGTTGAGAGAGATGATTACAAAGCTGCTTGTCATTGTATATATACACTTGGTCGTATGGCTAGGTCTGGATAGATTTCCGAGTAGCCGCGTCAATACTAGTAGCTACAGCGTAGCTAGAAGAATGTATGTTGTGCTGTCTGATATCTGAAGGTGTCTAGCTGACATTAGTACGAAGCTACAGGTGTAATTACCCAGTAGGGTACCTGTAAGTATTCGACACAGGTACAGTAGTACTCGTACGAGTACGAGTAGGAGGATGAAGATTGAAGGCAGATCGAAGGATCGCAGCGCGCTGCAGGCGCGCAATAAATGCGCATGTATATTGCATGCTGAGTGGACTGTGCTCGTACGAGTACCCTACTACTCGTATTTTTTTATTAAAATGTGTAATTTAATAAATCAGGGTGATGTTGTTTGCACCCAGTTGTTTCATGTTTATTTGCAACCAGCCGTAAGTAAACCGAACTAAACCCGAAAACCCCTAAACCTCTAAACCCTAAAAACCCTAAAAGGATGCGCGAACTCGTCCCACTGCCGCCCCACCGGCCCCGCCGGGGTTCGAACCTGCGTCGCACCTCCGCCCCCGTTGCGAGGCGAGCGCTGTAGCGTGCATAGCGTCACGCACCATGCCGCTGACGCCATGCCGTGCAGCAGTATTATATTCGTTATAAATCGGAGACATAGTGCGAATCACAAATCCGACGCTGGGTGCAAATAATTTTGGAACCACTGGGTGCAACTAACATTTTCCAATAAATCAGGGGTGATGTTGTTTGCACCCAGTGGTTTCATGTTTATTTGCAACCAGCCGTAAGTAATCCGAACTAAACCCGAAAACCCCTAAACCTCTAAACCCTAAAACCCCTAAAACCCTAAAAGGATGCGCTAACTCGTCCCACTGCCGCCCCATGCCGACCCCGCCGGGGTTCGAACCTGCGTCGCACCTCCGCCCCGGTTGCGAGGCGAGTGCTTTAGCGTGCATAGCGTCACGCACCATGCCGTGCAGTAGCATTCTATTCGTTATGAACCTGAGACATAGTGCGAATCACAAATTTGACGCTGGTTGCAAATAGTTATGGAACCATTGGTTGCAACTAACATTTTCCATAAATCAGAAGCTGCTGTAGCAAAAAACACATGTGCATGCAACAGTCACACTAGGTAGCTGTGCAGTCAGTGTTGTGCAGTGTGCACGTGTGCACCCACCTTCTCCTGGGGGTGAAAAAAAATTACATGTGCATGCTATCTACTATGGGTCATGAACACACGGGTAGATCGAGAGAAAGAAATAGTATCTTAGTTTATTAGGTACGAGTACGAGTACCGTGTGGTATATAGGTACCTACTAGCTCTACCTACATATATTATTTATTACAGGTACCCACTAGCTACTACTATTGTACCTCGCACCTCGCACTTTTACTTGGCTACGTGCAGGCCAGGCATGCACACCCTCTAGCTAGGCTACTAGCTCTCTAGAGGGAGAGGGGATCACCTAATCATAGACACGTGTGACATATGTTCCCAAAATTTTCGAGACATTTGGTACGTTTTAATAGACTGGGTAAAGTACTGCCCGTCTGTACACGTACGAGCATCCGCCTGGCCGATCGACAGTTTCCGGCCGTGTCGTGTTTCTCTCGCAAAAAATGATGAAAATATTTTTTGTCCGGGAACCTGTTCCGGGCTACATCTTGGTACTATTCGGTATTTCTACGAATATGTTTCCTTGCGAAAAATGTCAATTTATACATGTCTCGAATTATGGCCCCGGCTCCCTACAATAGTAGAGCTACGGGCTACGGGCGAGTACTGCCGGGCGTCAGGAGTCAGGACGATCAGGCGCGACTGCCAAGCTGAGGTGAATTGCGCGGGAGATGAAGGATTATCATATCATATTGAAATTTGCATCGAATTCGGTATGGATCATGCGGTACCTACGTACGAACATGTTCACCGGATGGCGGATCTACACATCATCGGATACCTCATAAGTCATCATAAGTCATAATAAGTCATACCCGTTGACACTGTGTACACCCCTCCACAAAAGTCAGGGGTTTTGTAGATTGATTCCTACAGTGTGTCTGTGGGAAGCCACGGCTCATATTGGCTGGCATGGCAACGTGTATTGGGGTTGTACAAAGGCTTGAGTGTGGTTTGTGACCCTATAGGACCTCCCTTAGGGCTGCCTCAAGGGTTTGTACGGTTGCTCTGCAATGCTAAGAAATTGGAGCCCAGATGAAAATTTTTCGATCGTAGCGTCGAGCTCCAAGTGTCGACTAGTGCTCAAATGGCCGTTATAGAAGATCAAACTCGGTGGTCGTTGTTATGATGCCATGTTCAGTCTGTCGATGCAAGCGCTACGTATTTGGAGAAGAATTAAGCGGGATTGGCTTTCTATCCATATGCATGGGGTTGTTAAGCTTGGAAATTTGTATTTAAAAATTTTTGCTGTAATCACCACGAGCACCCGCATGACCGCGTATAGCGTGAGCCGTTGCGATTGTGGGCAGTGCATGAGTATATATATGCAAAGATGAGGCATTGCGCAATAGGGGCCATAGCTACGTGGTGGAGAGGTGGTGCTCGTTTGAATTTGGCTTGTACGGTCGAAAGTTGGGGCCGCCACGGCAACCCCTGTATGTAGCGTTTCATTGATTTTGAGGGTCTTCCCGTACTCCCACTGAGCTAAAATCTAGATGGAGTGAATCCTTATGCCCATGCGCATCTTTTTTGATGGAAATCGCTGCGCTCGCCCACTTTTCTAAAGCTCGAGTTTCGTGGGACCAGGGAATTCTTCAATTTATAGACCTCAACGGATGGATTTCGCCCTAGGCGGCCACTTTGCCGCCATGGATACCGAGGAGTGAGAAATTCCGGTCATATGCACTTCCAATGGGCCCAATCCCAGGCCAAATGGGCAAGATATGGTCGTTTGAAGGCATCAAGCTGGGTAGAATGACCCATATTTGTGCCCCAGTTGTGCCCCATGCATTGAGCCACTCCTCCTAACCACTCGGCCACGGCCAATCATCCACCCATGCCACGGAGGAAACATGACCTCATATCCTCAGCGAACCATGGCCTCCATGTGTGGAGATCATTCGTTTTAGCTCTAACCTTCCTAGGCAACAATTGATGGATGTAAATCAGCAGCAAGAATTTCCGCGATTGCAAGGGGTTCAAGAAAGATGCGCATGGGCATAAGGATTCACCCCATCTAGATTTTACCTCAATCGGAGTACGGGAAGACCCTCAAAATCGATGAAACGTTGCATGCAGGGGTTGCCGTGGCCCCAATTTTCGACCGTACAAGCCACATTCAAACGAGCACCACCTCTCCACCACGTAGCTATGGCCCCTATTGCGCAATGCCTCATCTTTGCATACTCATGCACTGCCCACAAGCGCAACGGCTCACGGTATACGCGGTCATGCGGGTGTTCGTGGTGATTACAGCAGAATGTTTTAAATACAAATTTCCAAGCTTAACAACCCCCTGCATATGGATAGAAAGCCAATCCCGCTTAATTCTTCTCCAAATACGTAGCGCTTGCGTCGACAGACTGAACATGGCATAATAACAATGACCACCGAGTTTGATCTTCGATAACGGCCATTTGAGCACAAGTCGACACTTGGAGCTCGACCCTACGATCGAAAAATTTTCATCCGGGCTCCAATTTCTTAGCATTGCAGAGCAACCGTACAAACCCTTGAGGCAGCCCTAAGGAGGTCCTATAGGGTCACAAACCACACTCAAGCCTTTGTACAACCCCAATACACGTTGCCATGCCAGCCATGAGCCGTGGCTTCCCACAGACACACTGTAGGAATCAATCTACAAAACCCTTGACTTTTGTGGAGGGGTGTACCTTCACCTGCCCGGGGGTGTTTAAAAAAAACACTCTACTCGTACTCGTAGTCACAGCTGAAGTAGGTAGGTAGGTAGGGTAGCTACCGTACGCGTCGGATTCCTGAACGTCTTGTACGAGTACAAGAGTTGGGAGCTATGTATCTATCTATTATTTAATCTATTGAAATTAGAATATTGATTGTTATTCTAATAAACTGTCACGGAGTGATCCGGCTACACGGTATCGCTATGACTTATATGAGGCCGGCCGGCGGCCGCTTCGTGGCCCGTGGGTACGAGTACAGCCAGCTCCTCAGCTCGATCTCCATGTCAGCCGACAGGCGACAGCCGTCAATCAGCATTTCAGCCGGCAATCAGCACCGCGTTGTCGCGACTTCCTACAGTACGAGTACTAGTACTCGTAGAGCGTTCAGACTTTTTTTTTCACCCCCGGGAGCAGGTGTTGAGGCGTTCAGAGTTCAGACCTACCGTATTGGCTGTTGTACTATTTCCGTGGTAGGTACCTTAGTACCTACTACGGTACGGTACGGAATATCCGACAGTACTAGGTACAGTAACAGCAGGAGGTTCCTCCTGGTAACAGTAATGCACAGTTTTGATCGGCATACTAGGGATCCCAGGAGTGTACTTGCACGAGTCACGACCGACTAGTGCGACTACTGAGTACTGACCGGCCATGCATGCATTCGTTTTAGTCGCGTAGGGTACCCTACCGTACTCGGACGGTCGTGTACTGAGAGACATGCAAAACACTCGCACACATGTGGCACACCGGACATGGCTCAAAGTGAAGCTACAAATCAGAACGGGCGAACAGTTCTTTCATAGCCCGGCGCCGAATACGACTGCTTTGTCCAAGATTAGTGGATCTCGGTTGTTCTGTTGCGCACAGGTATCGCCGTTTCACTCTCCCTCAGTGCGGGCTTAGTGAGCACCCCTGCGGTGCGTCCGTCGTGTACGTGCATCTTGCACAACCATCCGCGTACAGTGATTGACTCCGGTTTCCAAATGGGTTGCGGAGCGTCCTCCCCTACTAAGTCTGTGGCCCCAGCCACCACCGACACACCGGCTGCTGCGAAGGCTGTTCCCGCTAAGGCCGAAATCCAATCAGACCCTGACTCGGCGGTCAGCTCTCCTATCAAGGCAGTCGGTTTCGATCCCAGCAAAGACGAAACTTCGTATTTCGAGTCTGACCGACCGGCGGTGACCCTTGACGACGTCTTCTCATGGCTGAAGTGGTCACCTGCCCCGACCTCCCCGGCAGGGGAAGCCCTGCGGCGCCACTTCCCCGGGGCCCTGCCCGGAACTGCAATCCTTCACCGTACGGATGCCGTTCTCAAGAGCCACGATCCCAGCTTAACTGCTGAGAACGTGCTGCACGGTCAGTCCCTTTGCCCCGACGAGATCAACCACCACAAGAACGGATTGGCGGCTCTCATGGCGGAGCACTGGGGGTCGTCGGGAGATGTGTTTCCCATGGGCGGGATCGGAGGCGCGCCATACGTTGGGACGACGGGCTTCGGGGCCTTCTCACATCACGTAAGGGCTGCTCCATTCATGCTCCCACATTAATCCGAATACAGTTTACGGACTAAACGCTGCCTGAGAATGTGAAATACAGTTGCACGTTCCTTCTCACGTGCAATTGGTGCGTTCCTCAGGTGCCGGACAACGGTAACCTCCTCATCCTATTCGGGCCGCATATCGGAGTTTCTGAGTCTGGGGAGCTGGGGAAGTATCTGCGGGCTGGACAAACCTCGCATTCCAGTGCTTGTGGAGCAGTCTTGGCCGCGTACAACGCGTGCAAGGCCGGCGAAGTGAACCCGGACCAGTTCGACATGTCAGACATGCAACAGTCGTGGCTGCGCCAGAAGATCCACGGCTGCTACACGGAGATCGTCGAAGCGGAGGAGCCACTTGCCATGCTAGCACGAAAAGCATTTGTGCATGTGAAAGAGAGCATGCTGAGGATCGTGAACCACGACTTTGGGGAGGGGAAGCTGATTTTGCTGGGGGGCATTCAGGTAAGTGCACTGCAAACCCCAGCCGTCTGTGTTTCGACCACGCAAGGACCCTGGGAGACTTTGAATGTCTGCAATAGCCTGGCTGTGCGAACAGAAAGTAGATAAGGGGGCTCGAGATGTATGAGCAGAGAGAGGGGGGGGGATGTATATTCAATGTCTTTCATAGCAATTGCACATAATTTGCTTGGCAGCACTCTCAACACTTTTTGGGCATCAACTCCAGCTAGCCGAAATGTCTCATTGCCATCAACACATTACGTTGGTCTTCCATGATTGCCTGCCAGGCTTTGAGCTTACCCAAAATCTGCTCACGCAACAACAGATCAACATGCCAAAGCCATATCTGGACCATTTCCAGCCACTGCTCTTCACAGTTTCCAGCAAGTCCAACCCAGAGCCGATAGACCTACTCCCAGAGTTGTTTGTGTCACGTACGCCCCAATATCCCTCCTGCATGTGGTTCCGTTCAAACGGGCCGGCTCGCCTGTTGTGAACTGGGTTTTGGCTCTGTCAGCACTGCACCCTTCTCCCTCAACAATGCCACGTCATGTTGCCATGGGTACCATATAGCCTGGCTTGCCTGCACAGCAAATGTGATTGATCTGGATCTACAAATCATATGCTCAACGGCACAGCGATCATTATCCAGTGTCAGCATAGGCCGTGATGGTACCGAGCACATCCAGGCTGACCATTTCCTCCCATGTTGCTGCCCTCCAGCCAATGATGAGAAGGAGGGCATTTACACTGGGCCCAGCAAGATGGATGCGATGATTTATGCTATGCGAGGGTCAAGGACTATGTAATCTGTACCTGCCGCAAATAGATATGTGATGCCGAGCTCTTAAGTTTTCTGGCCAAGAGGCGATGTCAGGACTGCTGGTGGATAGTGCCGCTCTCTCTTTGTAGATGTCAAATAGTCCGGGAGGGCATGCAAGGTGCGCTGGCAACCAGGGGTGCTCCCTCAGTTGAAAATTGCTAGCACTGACGTAAATGGCCGGCAAGTTTTTCCCGAGAACCCCAACTGCACGATCATGAGGCATGGACTGACAAGGTGCATGCAAGAGCTCCAACCCAAGTCCCAGAACTGTAGTGGGACAAGGAAATTGTGGAGCTTCGTAATTTTATTTCTTGACTCTTCTGTTTGTATCTCAGACTAAGCTCAACGGGCATAGCTATCAAATCAGCTGTAAGGCCGTTCCGCATCAGCTCTGATCGCAGAGGGACATTTTCAGTCATGCCGTGACTTGCGGTGAGCTCAAAGACCAGTCAATTTGCCTGAATCATGTTTTGTTGCAACACACCACCTTGGTACCTCCAGGCTACTTGGCCACTAGAGCCTGGTGTGAATGGAGAGAGGTCCACACGTCGTTGTGCTGGTTTGCATGGTGGCTCTCTCGCCCTCGCCTCGTTTTATGGCTGGAATGCTAACTGCAGAACGCGTTCCAAGGATAAATCACAGCAGCGTACTCCCATGCAATTGCAGTGTCCTGGATGTTGAGTGCTTCCCATAGGTAGAGACTATCGCCATTCTGACGCGCTGCACGCCACTGTGTGACTGTATTCGTACCTGCATGATGTTGCAGCGACTTAGCTTTATCTTTCTACCCATCCAAAGCCCACAGACTGCCTGTGTCGTGTTGCATTTCCCGTCACATGTGAGCTGTGTTACAAATCGGACTGGAGTAAGGAAAACGCCAATAGGATTCCGTCCCAATCTTCGTTTTATGGTGTTCCAGGTAACACAGCCAACTTCATAAAACTGAGCCGCAAGAGTGGAAGATTTCCATTACTAGGTCTGATGGTTGCATATGCGCTTCCTACAATCAGAGTCTGGGCTACAGCAGCACTGTACGAAGTCATGAGAAGCTGGACAAAGCATGGCGCTTTTGTTGCCATTTCCTCCCGCGCGCAAGCTACAGAGCTGGGAACGTTTATTTTTCGCACGAGCCAATCAAGAGGCAAAATTGAAGACTAACGCTTTATTCTCCGTAAGTTCGGTGTCGCACAAAAAACCACACGTCGAGCAAACCTGTTCGCAACATATGGAGGGATGTCCCGATAGACATGAACCTACTCCAGGCCTTGACGCATTGTGTCCATCATCATGTCCATTTTGCTCGGCCCAATGTATATCCCATCCATTTCGTCGCCGGCTGAAAGCGCAAAGCAGATGAAACAGTCAGGCTGCGGCACCCTTGTTGACCTCATCCTCTGACCTCTGCACCTCGTACCAGCTGTACTCTATCATGCCAGAGATTCTGCTTTCCATCCTGACACCTCAGGAGTGCCATGCCCGCCACAGCCAATGTCTTGCCAGGTCCCCCTTCGCCCGCCCCCCCCCCCCCCCCTCCCCCCCCTCCCCCCCTGCGGCCACCCCCCTTCCGCCGGGACTCTCTTGACCTCACTGGGCAAGGATCCCATTGGAGAGCAAAGACAATGACAGATCATCAAGCGGGGCCGTGTATCCAACAAATCAGGTGATGAGGGAGAATATTGGGGAGCGTACGTGACTGAAACAGCTCGGGGAGCAAATCAATGGGCTCTGGATTGGCTCTGCTTGACACCGTGAACATCAATGGCTGGAAGTGATCCAAGTGCGGCTTGGGCATGTTGATCTGGAATGGCATCAAATGGAAGATCCATCAAGATTAGTGGAAGGGCCAGGGGGGGATGAAAAACTCGATGACTGGAACAAAGGTATACAGATTCTGTCCCTGATCTGCCGGCTTTCATTCTCTTCATGGTGATGAGCCTCAGTGTCTGGATCCCTTTTACCCTCTTCCTCTAGCCGTCCACAAGTTGTATCTGCCCCCCCTCTCACTCACTCCGTCATCCTCCTACAGTTCCCATCAGATCCACCTAGTTGCCAGTTGCCATCCCCGACCGTCACACTGTGAACGTATCACCGAAACGCAGGCCAGAGGATTGTGGCCAGCAGATATGTGGGAGGCAACATGTCGAAGCATACCTGGATACCGCCCAGCAAAATCAGCTTCCCCTCCCCAAAGTCGTGGTTCACGATCCCCAGCATGCTCTCTTTCACGTGCAGAAATGCCTTCTGTGCCAGCATAGCAAGTGGTTCCTCCGCTTCGGAGATCTCCTTGTAGCAGCCGTGGATCTTCTGACGTAGCCACGACTGTTGCATGTCTGACATGTCGAACTGGTCCGGGTTCACTTCGCCAGCCTTGCACGCGTTGTACGCGGCCAAGACTGCTCCACAAGCACTGGAATGCGAGGTTTGTCCAGCCCGAAGATACTTCCCCAGCTCCCCAGACTCAGAAACTCCGATATGCGGCCCGAATAGGATGAGGAGGTTTCCGTTGTCCGGCACCTATCGGGTAGCAGTTTCAAGATCATGTTCAGAAACGTACAAGTAGCCGGCGCCGCACCCATGTCACACATTCAGGAGTGCGCGAGCCTAGGGCGGCCCTTACGTGATGTGAGAAGGCCCCGAAGCCCGTCGTCCCAACGTATGGTGCGCCTCCGATCCCGCCCATGGGAAACACATCTCCCGACAACCCCCAGTGCTCGGCCATGAGAGCGGCCAGTCCGTTCTTGTGGTGGTTGATTTCGTCCGGGCAGAGGGACTGCCCGTGCAGCACGTTATCAGCTGTCAAGCTGGGATCGTGGCTCTTTAGAACGACATCAGTACGGTGAAGGATTGCAGTTCCCGGCATGGCGCCCGGAAAGTGGCGTCGCAGGGCCTCCCCAGCTGGGGAGGCTGGCGAAGGTGACCATTTGAGCCACGAAAAGACGTCATCAAGCGTCACCACTGGGCGCGTGGCATTGAAGTACGAGGTTGCATCCTTACTGGGATCGAACCCGACAGCCTTGATGGGAGAGCTGACAGCGGAGGCAGGGTCCGATAGAAGTTCCTTCTTGGGGGCACTATCGTTCGAGGCAGCCGTTTTGGGAGTGGTGGTCGGTGCCGCAACCTGCGGGGCGGAAGCTCCGCAACCCATGTTGTCAGTCGCTGTACGCTGTGGGATCGATCTCGGGAACGAAGCAAACTGTGCGCCAGTTCGAAACTCTCTGCAGTGAAAATAAAGCCGCGGTGCACAAGAACGAACAGGAGCTAACCCCGGGGGTCTCTACACGTAATGAGATTTTCCCTCGGGCAAACCCGATGCTCAGATCGATAGCACTTGCGCGAGGTCGAGCGACAAGAGGGTCCAGGGATAGCTGTCCACTGAAAGGCCACGCTCAGCGCTGGAAGTCGTGACAGCTGTGCGTACAGTACGAACCGTCCCAGCGTACACTACTAGGTACAAGGTGTACAATGTACGAGTATGTATGCGGCCTCCAAGTTCCAACTCTAGCAAGCTATGCAGATTGCAGAATTCGATGGTCATTTTTAATAATCCTTGTGTTTCACCTGGGTGAATTAATACGCGCCATATGCATCTCCTATCTATCTCCAAGGACCACTTGCTGTGCCGAGCTCGTTGTATTGCCACGTCTTACGCACGTCTTCCTCTGGTTGGAGATACGTCCAGAGAAGAAAGCCGTAGGCCTTTTTGATTGATTTATTTGTTTTAGGACCCGGTGGAGCTCAAGAAAAAAGGGGGCCAGGGGGAAGATATTTTTATTCCGAAGTGAAGATATATTCTGGATACACTGCGTAAAGTACTGTTTGAGGCACCCAACAGCAGATGTCGGACCACATGGTCATCGTATCTACCCCCACGTATGCGACACTAGCCTTTGTGCATAATGTGCTAGAACTTGTGCCATCGGGTGTGCTTTTCATGAGTCATTAACGCTGGAATAGTTCCGCGGCTTCTAGACGTGTGGAGATGATGATCATGGCGCTCAACACGTGGCAAGAGTCAAGCACAGCGGACAGTTACCGGCAAAGTAATTGGCAGAGACATGCCACGCGCCAAGAGTCTGTTAGTTTCCACCCACTAGAACCGTGTTATATAGAGCTAGACATTGCATGACACAACAACACATGCTCGGTCCAATCAATTGGCGCCCCGACACCCTTGTTGGATGTACTAGAACGCAAGTGTTGGCCGGTACTAGGGCAGACTCATTCCAACGGCCCCTCCCCCCAATCTTGATCCCCGCTCGCCGCTGCTTGCGGGCTGCGGGCCAATCCATAGCCGCTAATGTAAAATACATGTACTAGCGCTTACAGCCTGGCATATTATTATGTTTCAAATTTCAATGCGCCGCGCGCAGTCTGCCATGATCATGTCCGCGGCCTCTTCCCGCATTTGTAGCCACACGATCTAGTTTTCCAATCTTCATGTCCCAAATCAATTCTCTTGGAACATGCATACCTTGTCGACTGAGGAGGTTTTGCGGTATAGTCGATTCGGATTGTCGGCACGTATTTGCTTAGTGCCGCCCGTCTTTTACTTAGGGGTAGATCGTAGCATTATATCCTCTTCATCATATATATAACTATAACACGCCTCTTCCCTCATTACATGTGCACCACTTATTCACCACTACACCACATTGTCATCTGCACCTAGTTGCGCGTTGCACACTGTGAGAATCATGTGTCTTCTGTGCAACACAGGGCGATTTCCTAGTGTTAAGAATAATTAATACATCGGAGGGGGGGGCTTGAAAAAAGGGGGTCCGGGTCCTAAAACAAAGAAATCCATCAAAACGGCCCTACAGCCTACTACCTAAAAGCCCTGCAGCTGGTAATCGCTATTCAACCTCCGGCCACCAATTCATGGATTTCAATCCTTATTATCCACTTAAAAAAGAGTACGTGAAATGGTGTCAGTTTGTGTGTACGTTTGTCATTTTACAAAGTATAATAAAGTATAAACTGTTTCTTTGTATGTGAACTAGTTTGTTCCCATTTGTTGCTAAACTTTTGTACTTTGTATACATGTGAATTTGTTTGTTTGTTTGTTTGTTTGTTTGTTTGTTTGTCACGATCCTAATTAGGCAATTTCTTGGCCTGTCCGTATCAGTGCGTTCGCCCCGTGTAGATCTGATCATGGCTGATCCTGGCGGATCGATCACATATATTACTAGGGCAACTTGCAGTTGTGTGACCGCTAGGCTGCGGATGGTGCTTTAGAAGTGCACTGTATAGGTAGGTAGGGTACCCTACGCTAAGGGTAAAGAATAGCAATAGTAGGTAGGGTTCCTCTTACCTTCCTGTACCTACAGCGTACCTACTCTCGGCGGTACTCGTAACCACGTTTTGTTTTCTTTAATTTTTTAACGCGCTCGCTATGCTTGCGGTAAACCCTACTGGGGCTATTTTACCCTGCCCCAAGGTTTGGTGGCTCAGATAATCGGACGGCTTGAATCCAGTACGGATTCATCGGACGGCGCCTATTTTTCGTTCACTTTTTCAATTCCCGACATAAGAAATTTCTGCCAAGGCTGGGTATCAACTTGGATTTGTCGGTATCGATGGTGGTGATGGTTGAGCCAGCCGGTATCGATGGTGGTGATGGTTGGGCCAGCCGGTATCGATGGTCACCGAAAGGTATCGGTATTGGTATCGATAGTCATGCCATGGTATTGCTATCAGCATCGATGGTGGCGTTACAAATAACTATTGCCATCGATAGTTCAGTTCGATATCGGTATCTGTATCGATAGTCAGGGCTAGTTAAAATATTGGTATCGATGGTTGAGGTCTGCTAAACTATCGGCATCGATGGTTGGAGTCTGCTGAACTATCGGTATCGATGGTTGGTGTCTGCTGAACTATCGGTATCGATGGTTGCGGCCTGCTGAACTATCGGTATCGATGGTTGGGGTCTGCTGAACTATTGGTATCGATGGTTGGGGTCTGCTGAACTATCGGTATCGATGGTTGGGGTCTGCTGAACTATCGGTATCGATGGTTGCGGCCTGCTGAACTATTGGTATCGATGGTTGGGGTCTGCTGAACTATCGGTATCGATGGTTGGTGTCTGCTGAACTATCGGTATCGATGGTTGGGGTCTGCTGAACTATCGGTATCGATGGTCGATGGTATGATACTGATGATCACAGTCTGTGACGTGGAACACTGTGGTTACATGACAGGCAAGGATTATATCATTTAGACGTCTCACCAGACGGCTATGCTATGCTATGCTGTGCATGCTATGCTCTAAAAAATGAAAAAAAGATTGGCCACTCCCTCCCCCCATGTGGACACAATCAGAGTACATTCCAGTGGCATTTTCAGCCTGCCAGGCCAGTGGGGATCATCGGGATTTCAAAGTTCCAGTGATGCAAGCTGCAAGGTCAATGGCACATAATTTTGAGATGTCAGATCTTACATGACGAAGAACACTCCCTAATTCTGAGACTGCCTAATTCTGAGACTGCCTAATTCTGAAACTGCCAATCCCTAATCAACTACCAACTGCCAACGACTTCATCATTCACCTTCTTCTGTCTTCACCTGTAAACAGATGCACAGTACAACTCATTAAAAATTCAGCAACAAATCATAGGTGAGCAGATGGACAGCAACGTCAACTCAGTTAGCACACCTTAGGTGTTGGCATACACATTCATGGCATGCTCAATTGTTTCATCTGTGGTTGCCTTCTTGAGGTCGTTATGCATCCTTCCACTTGCTGAAAACAGCCTCTCAGGTCCAGCCGAAGATGCTGGCAAGGCCAGAAACTGTCTCGCCATCTTTGCCAAGTGAGGCATTCCAACACAGTTTCCCTTCCACCATTCCAGTGGGGATGCCTCCACTCCACTTGGTAGCATAGCTCGCTGCTGTGGCAGTGCCAGATATCTGTCAACTTCTGTCAGTGGCTGCACCTCTGCCTCAGTCTCATTCTCGACCTGACTGTCAAGTCCAAGGAACAGGGCTGCACCAACTGCCTTCTGCTTTTTCTTGGGGGCAGACTCCTGTTATTGCAGACAGAAACAGAGGCAGACAACGTCAGCAACAGTCAAAGGCAGAACTAGTAACAGACAGCTGCAGTCAGAGGCAGTAACAGTGAACTGCAGACAGAGTCAGAGGCAGTGGCAGACAGCTGCAGTCAGAGGCAGCAACAGTGAACTGCAGACAGAGTCAGAGGCAGTGGCAGACAGCTGCAGTCAGAGGCAGTAACAGTGAACTGCGGACAGAGTCAGAGGCAGTGGCAGACAGCTGCAGTCAGAGGCAGTAACAGTGAACTGCAGACAGAGTCAGACAGCTGCAGTCAGAGGCAGTGGAAGACAGCTGAAGTCAGAGGCAGTAACAGTGAACTGCAGACAGAGTCAGAGGCAGTAGCAGTGAACTGCAGACAGAGGCAGAACCACTGGCAGACAGCTGCAGTCAGTGGCAGAGAAGGTCAGTGGAGTCAGAGGCAGTGAAATCAGTCTGGGCTCATACCTCGTCTTCATCACCTTCTTCCAAATCATCTTCATCTGCCTCTTCATCCATCTCCTCGTCCTCGTCAGCTGACTCCTCCAAGTCGTCATCCGGGCGACCCCTCCCATTGTTCTGCTCTGCCTTAGCCTTGGCTTTCGCCTTGGCCTCCTCCTTCTCCTTCCTTAGCCTCTCAGCTTCACGTCTTCTCTGAATAGCTTCTGGCGACCAGTCTGCATCAAAGGCAGCCCTGAAAAATCTTTCTGCTGTCTCCCTCATCTGCTGAGTGGCTCCAGGGAAGACAAAATGCTTGAAGCGAGGATCCAGCATTGTGGCAATCAGTAAATCTTCCATATGTCCCTCTCGCTCCTCAGTGATGAAGCGTCTCTTCAGCTCTGCCCGCAGAGTGGACTGTACGTCACATGCAGCAGGGTGCAGATTCTCCCCCTATAGGCAGCCAAACAGCCAGTCAGTCCATAGTCAATAAACTATCAATTGACAACGAAGGACAGATGGGCACTTATTCAGCATATATACACAGCTTACCATGATTTCTGTGTCAGCGTCTGTCTCGTAGTCTGTCACCTGCAAGGTTCTGGCAGCAGAGGTGGGTGTTTCCCGGGAATTCCGCTCAGGGGTCAGTGGAATTCCTAAGGAATTCCAGGAAAACGGGAATTCCAGGAATTCCGGGAAGAGGAATTTCACAGACTGTGTGCCAACTTCTAGGGGCGACGTGGCGTCCTGTAGTGCCAGTATCGGCCGATTGATACTCTAGCCATGTGGTTGGAGGTTTGTGTGCCTTGAAGTGCAGTACCGCGCTGTGTGGTGCAGTGCCGTGCAGTGGTGCAGTGTGTGGTGCACTGCCGTGCTGTGCCGTGGTGCAGTGTGTGCAGTGGTGCCTGTGGTGCAGTGGTGCGGTGGTGCAGTGGTGCAGTGCAGTGGTGCGGTGGTGCGGTGGTGCGGTGGGGCGGTGCTGCAGTGGTGCAGTGCAGTGGTGCGGTGTGTGGTGCAGTGGTGCAGTGCAGTGGTGCGGTGGTGCGGTGGGGCGGTGGGCGGTGGTGCAGTCAGCAGTGGTGCAGTGCAGTGGTGACTGGTGCAGTGTGTGGTGCAGTGGTGCAGTGTGTGGTGCAGTGCCGTGCAGTGGTGCAGTGTGTGGTGCAGTGCCGTGGTGCAGTGTGTGCAGTGCAGTGGTGCAGTGTGTGCAGTGGTACCTGTGGTGCAGTGGTGCAGTGCAATGGTGCGGTGGTGCGTTGGGGCGGTGGGGCGGTGGTGCATTGGTGCAGTGCAGTGGTGCGGTGTGTGGTGCAGTGGTGCAGTGCAGCATGGTGCAGTGGTGCAGTGGTGCGGTGGTGCAGTGTGTGGTGCCGTGGTGCAACGGTGCAGTGTGTGGTGCAGTGCCGTGCAGTGGTGCAGTGTGTGGTGCAGTGCCGTGGTGCAGAGTGTGCAGTACAGTGGTGCAGTAGTGCCTGTGGTGCAGTGGTGCGGTGGTGCAGTGGTGCAGTGGTGCAGTGCAGTGGTGCGGTGGTGCGTTGGGGCGGTGGGGCGGTGGTGCAGTGGTGCAGGGCAGTGGTGCAGTGGTGCAGTGCAGTGGTGCGGTGGTGCGGTGGGGCGGTTGTGCAGTGGTGCAGTGCAGTGGTGCCATGGTGCAGTGGTGCAGTGCCGTGCTGTGTGGTGCAGTGCAGTGCCTCTTCTGGGGCATTGTACCCCCCAAGCGCTCTCCACACCAGTGGTTTTCCTGGGCGCGATTGGAATTCCCAGGAATTCCTCAGGAATTCCTTTTCCTGGAATTCCTTCGGGAAATTCCCTCGCCCACCTCTGTCTGGCAGGATCCAAAAGCAGCAACATCTTGTGGACCATAGGTAGAACGAGGGAAATGGTGGGACGCTTCGTCTGCTCCATTAAGTGGATGAAAGTCTTCATGGGCTGAAGCACAGTGGTCTGATGTACAGTGGCAGCACCAGTATAGGTCAGTGGCAGTCAAATGTAAAGATATGCTGTGGCAGACAGATAAATGACACTCAGTGGCTGCAGCAGTAAGACTCAGTGCTGCAGCACTCACCAGTTGCTCAGCCATGCTCCATTCTTCCTCTGAAAGCAGATGCTCCACATAGGTAGTGCCATCATCATTTACGGCACAGTCCTCAGCAGGATCACTGTCGTAGATCTTCAGAGCTGCCTTTGATGTCACCACCCACTCCAGAGTGACGAGCTGCCCAGCCCAACGTGTAGCAGATGCCATGGGGGGCTTGTTGGGGACAGGCGAGTTAGGCCGCTCAGCTGCCAGACGTGACATAAGATGATTCCATGCCTGCAGGTAATACAACAAAAAGTTAGAATCATTACGTAACAGGCAGGTCAAACAGTTATTGGGCTGACAAAAAAATATATGGGGGTATACCTTAGTGGATCTGTGAAAGTGTGCAGTGATCCCCTTGATTTTTTTCATCAAGTCCACCACAGCTTCAACTGTCTCCATGGCCTTCTTCAAGCTGTTCTGGGCACGGTGGCAGACACAACCAGCCCCCTCGAAAATCTTCCATGCCTTAAGCATGTTGGAGCCCTCGTCAGGTGTGCAGCCATGTACTCGGGTGACAATATCCTTCTCAGACTCCCCCAGTCCATGACGGGTCTGCAACAAATTACAGCAAATGGAGCTCAGATATCTCATCACAGCAAGATCAGACTGTAAAACAGCATTGGAATTGCAAAGATACTCACCAGAATCTCCAGAGTTTTCTTCTTGATCTCCTCCCCTGTGTGCCGCTCAGCTGTGAAAGAGGCGCACTGCAGCAGGGCCTCCCTGAAGTTGAACTCTTCGTCGATCCAATACGCAAGAAGGCCAAACATAGAGATGCCGTTCTCCCCCCAGATGTCACCTGCAAGATAAACGCTCCTGTCAGCAACCACGTAAAACAAATACAACAGACAGACAGTCCACAGGACACAGGCATGTACCTGAGATGCTGATGTCCAGACCTTCCTTGTGCACAACATGCTGAATCTCTGCAGACAGCTTCTTCGTAGCAGCTGAAGACAGGAACATCAGACAGTTCATCACTCCCTTGCGGCATGGTGGCTGGTACCTGCCATCAGTCAGATATCTGTCAGTAAGCGGTTTCACGTAACGAGGCAACAAAACATGTAAAAGTGTGTTGCATCTGCCGTGCGAACTGACCTGCCATGGGTCAGCTGTAGTACCCATTCCTTGATGTACTTGTCCTCGCCAAAACTTAGTGGCCGGCAGCCCTTGCAGATTGCTCTCGTGAAGGCGCGGTCCAGCATTAACTTCCTGTCCCCGTCAATCTTCTGTAGAGTGCCTTGACCTGGCTTCAAGGCCTCAGGTAGTCCAAGACCTGCAGGGATCTGCAGCAGCAGGCACTGAGTCAGTTATGTTGTCAACAGTCATGTCAGAAAACTCCTTGCATGCAGGCAGGCAGAGGTTGGCAGGCCAGACCTTCTCGTCTTCAAGGAGTGCCTGCTCCACCTCTTTCTTGTGAACTGAGTTGATGTGGCTCCGCAGGTTGGTGGTGTTGGCGGCAGATATAAGCTTGTTGCAAAGCTTGCACTTAGCCTTACGTTGCCCGTTGTATAGCATGGGCTTCTCGTAGTGGCTCCAGACCGAGGAGGACCGCTGCTTCGGCTGAATGTCGGTGACAACCACCTCAGGCTCGGAGCTGACGGTGACAGCCGGCTCGGCGGCCTGCTTCTGAGTATCGTCATCCTGGGTGGGCAGGGCCAAAAAGTTGTCAGATGCTAGTTTGCAGTCAGGGCCATACGAATCGAAACTGATTCCAGGTCGGCAGGGCGCACGGATACGACGGCACGGTAACGGCGGGATGCACGGCTGTTTCGGCTCTCAGATCGGCTGCCCGGGTTCGATGGCATCTTCGGAGAAAGCGCTATTGTGACAGACCGATTGTGGGCTAGGTATATGTTGGCACAGATGGCCGTCAAGGGCAGGGCGGAAGGAGCAGTGTCGGTATCGAATCACTACGAAGGAAGTAGCGCGTCTGGAGGTAGCACAACATGGTGGGGAAGGGGGGGGTGTCTACGCCGTGCACGGGTCGGTACGTCAGGGTAGCAGCTGAGTTCGGTACATCGGGCAGTCAAGCAGACACGGATCGGAACTGAAGGGCAAGTACGAGACGGTCAGCGCATCGAATCAGGGACCGCGCGGGCGAGTGGGGTGGAGATGTATATTGTATCGATCGATGAAGTGAAGGCTGGGGGAGAGAGGGGGGGGGGGGGTCGGGGGCTCGGATCTCACCTGGGGCTTCCTGGGACGCTTGGCTCGGTACTCGGCCAGTTTGGCCTGGGCTGCGTCGCCAATCAAGTGCTCCTCAGGCTCCCAGGTGCTGCCAGAATTCGGAATACCCACCCACTTGATCTTGAAGCGCTGCACCCCATCTACTATCTGTGACGCTACGACCCGATCGACCTCGTAACTAGGCAAGTTGCGATGTCCGTCTCCGAAATGAAGCGGGGTTCGTTTCGGGCCATCGGCAGCACCCTCTGCCTGTGGGGCAACGTCTCGTAGCTTTTTACCTACCCTAGACCGCCCACCGAACCGGGACCGTGTCGACGGGGCACTAGCTGCAGCACGGCCGCGTTTCTGACTCGTCCCCCCCCCCTCCGCGCGGCATAGTTCTGGCAAAGTACTACGGCCCCGGTAAGGATACTACTGCAAGTAACGGCAGGCCTGTACGGTAGAAAATGGCAGGCTGGCATCTACACCGGTGTTAGCGTGTTATTATATAGTATATTCAAATTCCCCAGGCATCCCTACTTTCCACTCAGCTAGCTAGCGAGCATTGATGATATTCCGGCGGGACAGTACCGTGAGATAGCTAGGGCATACGGCCAGTACGGAATATTAAGGATTAATAATGATATATCTGGTAACAACGATCTTACGGAACGAAGTCAAAACGTCGCCCGGGGAGCTAACAAGTAACACGTGATACTCAGTAAAGTAAGGAAAGACGAAAATCCCGTAAACTGTCATTCATTGCATCTATATTATATGATAATTGCAATATTAATAAATTAGTAGCAATATCGATTTACGGTAAATATCCATGCATCTGGTCGCAGGTGACGGCACCTAGTATCGATTGTCAATTATAAGTATCAACTATCAATAGTACAAACTACAATATCGGTATCGAATATAAATCTGATGTAAACTACTGCCGGGCGCGGCGGTCCGTTGTTGATACTAATATCACCAAGGTTGACAGATAGGTATGATACACACGATTACGTAACAGATATGGACTATCGATGATAATTGGCAGCATGGTTGATTGTTCTGGTGATCGACGATACTATCGACGATCCGACAGTTGTAGTATCGATGTCGTGGCGAGCTGTCAGCTGCTGATACGATCGATGATTCGCTGGCGGCTTGCCGATACTATCAATATTGACGATCGCGGCACCCGATGGTATCGATGGTTTAGGTAAGTACGATATGGTGGTATCGATGGTTGCACGCTGCGTAAACAATACTATCGATAGTCAGGCCGGTGCTAAACGATGGTATCGATGGTCAGGCCCAACCTAAACGATGGTATCGACGGCTGGGCACATTCTGAACGATAGTATCGATGGTCAGGCCTGTGACAAACGATAGTATCGATGGTCAGGCCTGCAAGAACGATAGTACCGATGGTCAGGCCTGTCCCGAACGATGGTATCGATGGTCAGGCCTGTCCCGAACGATGGTATCGATGGTCAGGCCTGTCCCGAACGATGGTATCGATGGTCAGGCCTGTCCTGAACGATGGTATCGATGGTCAGGCCTCTCCCAAACGATACCATCGATGGTCAGGCCTCTCCCAAACGATACCATCGATGGTCAGGCCTCTCCCAAACGATACCATCGATGGTCAGGCCTCTCCCAAACGATACCATTCCGATGCCAATAGTATCATAAGTCTGATACCTACCACGATGTATCGATGGTTGATACCCAGCCTTGATTTCTGCCCTACCTATAAGAAAAAATCATCCTACCGTGGCACATCATGCACCGCCCGATTTTCATTGTACGGCCCAGATAAGTTACCCGGTCCCCAATATATGTTTACTACTCACGTACCTTTAGCCTGAACGCTCCGCTCGGTGCTGCTGCGCACCATCCTCGCTTCGCTTGGATTATTCAAGCTACGCTAATATACAAATCTGGCGGCGGCAGGCTTTTTAATCTCTCTCTCTCTCTTCAAGCTTCGCTATTCTGTTCCTCCCCAGTGTTCGGGACCATTTTCCTTGCAATTCCGTGTATTTTCCATGCCATTCGTGAACAAAGGTTCGCAAAAACCCGATGATCGTGGTACATGCACGAACACACTGTCAACTGCAAGAAATTCAATTCTTACATTTGTGTTGTACAATCTAGTTTCACCTCAGCTGAGCTAAGGTCTGCTCAGGTCACTAGCTAGGCTATTTTTTACGCAGGGAGAGGACATTTCTGGAGGGAGGGGAGGGGAGCCAGGGTAGGGGCGTTCGCTGCTTGCCGAGGCTTCGTCGGCAAACTCGCGGCTCCCGATGCCATTGACGAACGGAGCTACGCGACGTAGTTCCGTTGGGCTGCCGACGCGCGATCAGTAAAATCTAGCTCGTTCCGCAGGTTTAAGAGCGGATAAGTATTTTAGGTTCGCATATCGACATGAAAAACAACGGCGATCAATTTAGGTTTCGGACAGGGACCGCGGTTCACCGGGTAGCTGCTCCTCAACGTACGAGGATCAGAAAACTAGGAGATACCTCAACACGTATTGCTGCGGCAACATATAAGGATATGTCGGCCACGCTACCCTGGCCAGCCCGCTTCTGCATACATGACAGCCTTGCATGCGGGTCTGCGCGTCTAGCTATACACGTATATTCGTACCTTTCTACTGCGTCCGTACCATTCTATTGGCTTCGGTATGTAGAATACGGTACCTACCCACCTTCTCCCTAGGGTGGAAAAAACCCGCTCCTAGCTACATTCTACGCAAACTACGCCTCACTGTTCCAGCCTTTCTCTCGCATTCCACGTTTTCTTTACGGTCTGCGGAGGACTAACTACAGCCCGAATGAGTGGTTCCTGGGTCACTTATTCACTATTCAATACTGTAGGTGGGAGGGGGGCTGCCTCTAGTGGGAGGGGGGAGTGGCGGGAGGGACAGCAGCGGGATCGAGGGGGCTGTATGCAACAGGAGGAGGCCGCAGCATGTGGGAGGGGGCCGGGAGGAGCTAAACGGGGCGGAATGCAGTGGGAGGGGGCAGCAAGAAGTGGGAGGGGGGAAGGGGGGGGCTGAATGCCGTAGGAGGGGACACAAGCAAGTGGGAGGGGGTCAGGAGGGGGCCGAATGCAGATTGCAGTGGGAGGGACCGGGCGGGATGGGGGCTGAATGCAGTGGGAGGGGGGGAGCTAGAGGCGGAAGGGGGCGGGACAGGGCTGCATGCGGTGCGAGGGGGGAGGAGCAGGGGGGAGGGGTGATCTGAATGCAGTGGGAGGGGTCGAACAGCAGCGGGAGCCGGGGTGATCTGAATGCAGTGGAAGGGGGAGAGCGAGAGGTGGGAGGGGGGTGGGAGGGGGCTGAACGCAGTACTGGGAGGGGGGAGGAACATGAGGGAGGGGGGTTGGAGAGTGGAGGGGGCTGGATGCAGTGCATGGGATATTGGGGAGAGCGAAAGGAGGGAGGTGGGCGGGAGGGGCCTTGGAATATGCAGCTAGAGGGGCCGGGGCAGCAGCAGGGGGAGGGGGTTAATCAGCAAGGGGCTAAATGCAGTGGGAGGGGGAGAGCGAGAGTTGGGAGGGGGGCGTGAGGCCGGGGCCGAATGCAATGAGAGGGGGGAGGAGCAGGTAGGAAAGCGGTGGGAGGGGGGTGAATGCAGTGGGAAGGGTGGGAGCGAGAGGTGGGAGGGGGTCGGGAGGCCGGGGCTGCATGCAACGTGGTAGGGGGGACAGCGAGAGGTGGGAGGGGGCTGAATGCCGTGGGAGGGCGAGAGGGAGAGGTGTGAGGGGGGCGGGAGGGGGCTGAACGCAGTCATGTTGGGAGGGGGCAGCAGGAGGAGGGAGCCCGGGGGCGGGAGGAGGTGGGAGTTGGGCGGGAGGGGGCTGAATGCAGTGGGAAGGGGGGAGCGAGAGGTGGCCGGGAGTGGGGTAGGAGGGGGCGGAATGCAGTACGGGGAGGGGGAAGCCAGAGGTGGGATCGAGGGGGTCGGGAGGGGGCTGAATGCAGTGGGCGGAAGCAGCGGGAGGTGGGTGAAGGGAATACTCTAAGAAATTGTGCAACAAAGTACAGGATGCTCATTAGGTATTAATTTTAAAATACGCAGTTAGTTTAGTTTAAAGGCCACCCGACGCCATCAAAAGGCCGCCTATCCTTGTACTAGTACTCGTAGCGCTGACAACGTCCTCCCACGTCGTGTTACGCCGCAAAATGCTGCAAGTGCGTTAGCACGAGCAGCAAGAAGGAGTAATCCTTACTTGGCTTGTGTTGGTCGGCCGGGGTATGTGCATATGAGTTGTTTGTTTACATGTAGGGGGTGGGCTGGCGTGAGCTGGTAGGGCGTGGGCTGGTATGAGTATAGTAGCCCTGGGGTGATCGCTAGGCCCAAGGAACCCTATCGGTCCCCCTGAGTGTACGTGTCGATAGCACCGTCCACCAGTGAACCGTAGCACGGAACCGTCCACAGCCAACCCTAGCACGGAACGAGGCCGGTGAGCCGGGAGCGTGACAAACAGACGCTATCTATAGGTAGTAGTACCAGTAGCACGGAACCGTCAGCAGCGAACCCTAGCACGGAACGAGGCCGGTGAGCCGGGAGCGTGACAAACAGACGCTATCGATAGGTAGTAGTACCAGTAGGAGATAATATTATTTATTTATTATTTATTGGGTTCGGCATTTACGAAATCTGTCATAACATGGTCATAACGGCCGTCATGACTAGGTCACGGTCACAGTTACTTATACAGGCAGGTTGGCCAGTTACGGTTGGTTACTGTCACAGTCACAGTCATTCACAGAGTTCCCGATCGTCAGTTTCAGTTTTAGCACCGTCATAAAGTGCCTTGCCACGACTGAGATATGAAAATTGTCATAATTAAAGGTCATAAGGTAGGCATACAACCAGTTGTTATACGTGTGATCTACCTATTTTCACAAGTCAGTGAGAAGAAATCCAGTATGTTAGGTCTTCGAAGGACCTAAGACCTGGGTATGGTGGTGAACTCGCTATGATCTAGGTGTTTAGCTTGTCCAGAGATGTGTGTTGTGGCCTTCAATTAAGACCGTGGTTATGACCACGTTATAACTGTCCGTTATGACGGCCTTATGACTGTCAGTCACAGTTATGTCACAGCTATGAAAAGTTGTGAGGGGCAAAGTTACAGTCATTTACAGCTCCTCAGCCAGATTCATGACATGGTGACATGCCGCCCTATTATAACTTGTCACAGTCACAATCATTTACAAACACGATATTTCATAAATGACGAACCCTCATATATACCCACCCTCTCCCGCGGGCCGGGGATGAAGCATATCAAATTTGTTTAAAGCCAATCAGTAGAGTAGGTAGGTAGCTAGGTACCCTACGTACTAGCTGTCACATATTATGTACTGGTCAGCTCAGGTATCCCTGGGCACGAAGGTACCCTACGCTTCAGCTACGTAGGTACCTACCTACCTACACACTATAGGTGGCCGGCAGGCGGTAAATATCTCTGTTCTGGGCTTCTGGCTAGTACTGTACGAGTAAATACTCTCTGTCAGCTTGGATACCGGCCACGTCCGGTCACTGACTGGATCAGGCCGGGCTTCGAGAGGCAGCTGGGAAATACAGTTGTGCCGTGGCCAACGTTCTTTCATCCCTGTGTTCCACTACGCATATCCTTATTACTTCCGGTACACTTAATATCCCAAGTGCTACGCACTGGGAGTTTGGGACACATTCGGCGCGAATCGTATTCGTCGGCGTTCTGACACGAAGGCAATGCAGCTTTTTCCAACTCCCCCCTCCCCCCCCCTTCCCCCCCGGCGGAAAGAAAAGGGAGCCCCATTCCCAGTTAGTCATTCCCAGGAAAAGAACTTAGGGTGCAAGCGACCAGGGGGGTTTCCCTCCCATCGCAAGGACGATCGGACGGTACCCCTGTGACTGTTAGGTCTATTTCCAGGGCAGCAGCGCAAGGGTCCCACCACTTCCGTGCCTTCCCTGACTCTACCAACCGTCCCATCCAACACTTGGTCCCCCCTTCCCCTTCCTCTCAGCTCCATTGTCATCATCCCCTTGCCATCTCTATATCCCCGTACTTACTCCCCTCCCCCCCCCCCCCTATAATCAGACCCTCTCCGTGCCGTCACGCTCCGCGTTAGCCCCTGCCTGCTGCTTCCACTGCCACTCATGGCTCCGCTCCCGCTCCCCCAGCCCCGCCCCCCCCCCTTGGCATCAGCCACTCCTCCTCTCATCTCTCTTCCCCCTTCCCCTCCCTTCCTTTTCTTCCTCCCGCCTCTTGGCCAAGCCCCCCTCTCGGTCCCATCTTCTCCTGCCCTCCCCTCCTTCACCATAATTCCTCCCTCCCTCCTGGCCCGCCACTCCTTCCAGAAACCGTGGGAACACCAAGCATTGAGGTTGAGCACTGAAGCCCCTCAGTGTTCCCTCAGTCAGATGAAGGGAACCAAAGCCAAGAAGTATGGCTGCCCCCTCTACTCAGCCGCGTGGGTCTCCGGGAGCGTCCTGCTGATGGCAGGCGGAGGTGGCAAGAAAACCAGCGGTACGCCGGACATGACTCACTCTGGCAAACACAGGAGGGACAGCCTTCACATAATGGGGTTTTTCAGGGCACCGTGGCATCAGTAGTCCGTTGCCGTTGGGATGACGCTCCGTGGCTGCTTGCCCGCCCTCCCTCCTCCCCTGCACCGCATGGTCCCGAAGGCATCAAGAACAAGGTCTTGGCAGTGGTTCGCGATGAGGGCGGCGCACTCAGCGAGGAGTGCGCAGCCTACGCCACCGGCGAGAGCGAGTTTGATGTCCCCTACCGGTGAGGAGAACCGCTCCTCGCCGGCGTTCCCCAAGCGAGGG